>NW_023601543.1:37842385-37863169 GCF_014898055.3 Talpa occidentalis
TTTATTATTGAAACAAAAAATATCAAATACTTGGGAATAATCCAAGAAAGAGAGGTAAAGGACCTAACAAAGAAAACTATAAAACACTGTAAAAGAATAGAAGAAGACACAAAGAAATGGAAGACATCCCCTGCTCATGGATTGGAAGAATAAACATTATTAAAATGGCCATCCTACCAAAAGCAATATACAGATTCAATGCTATGCCAATCAAAATTTCAATGTCATTCTTCAAAGAAATAGAACAATTATTGATGAAATTGATATGGAATCACAAAAAACCCCGAATATCCAAAGCTCTCCTGAAAAAAAAAAAGAAGGGAATGGAGGCATCACACTCCCAGACCTCAAACTATACTACAAAGCCATAATCATCAAAACTGCATGGTATTGGAACAAGAACAGACACACAGACCAATGGAATTGAATGGAAAATCCAGAAATAAACCCACAGATTTATAGTCAACTAATCTTTGACAAAGGAGCAAAGACTATGCATTGGAGCAAAGAAAGTTGTTCAATAAATGGTGCTGGGAAAACTGGGTCACTACATGCAAAAGAATGAAGCTTGACTACTACCTAACACCATGCACAAAAACCAACTCAAAATGGATTAAAGAACTAGACATAAGACCTGACACCATAAAATACAAAGAAGGAAATATAGGCGAAATACTACATGATATGCACATCAAAGACATCTTTACAGATATATCACTCAAAGCAGTGATAGTGAAGGCAAAGATAAACAGCTGGGACTACATCAAATTAAAGAGCTTCTGTACAGCAAAAAGACAATAAACACAAAACAAAGAGAAACCCACCAACTGGGAGAACATTTTGCCCACAACACTAGTGATAAAGGACTGATCACAAAAATCTACAAAGAGCTGATGAGACTCAACAAAAACAAAGAAAATAATCCAGTCAAAAAATGGGCAGAAGAGCTAAAAAAAACTTCTCTGAAGGGAAATGGAAATGGCCAACAGGCATATGAAAAATGTTCAACATCACTTGTAATCAGGGAAATGCAAATCAAACTACAATGAGATCCCATCTCACACCAGTGAGAACGGCACATATTAAAAAACTAAACAACAAATGTTGGGGAGATTGTGGAGAAAAAGGAACTCTCCTGCACTGTTGGTGGGAGTGCAAACTGGTTCAACCACTATGGAAGCTGTGTGGAGATTCCTCAACCTACTAAACATAGAGCTTCCATGTGATCCAGCAATTCCATTCCTAGGTATTTACCCAAAGGACACAGAAACATCAATTCCAAAGAGCACCTGCACCCCTATGTTTATAGCAGCACTATTTACAATAGCTTAGCTTTTGAAACAACCCAAATGCCCAAAAATAGATGACTGGATCAAGAAGATGTGGTACATACACACAATGGAATATTACTCAGCATTCAAAAAAGATAAACACATGCAATTTGCAGCAACATGGATGGCACTGGAAGGGATCATGCTCAGCGAAATAAGCCAGAAAGAAAAAGAAAAATACCGGATGGTCTCACTCATAGCAGGAATCTAGAAAACTTAAATAAGGGACCAGGAAAAAGAATAACTATAAGAAAGAAAATATCGAAATCAACAAACAACTATGAACCAGAGACACTTTATTGGGGGTGGGGGGCGGGGAAGGAGGGATTGGGGTCAAAATAAGGGGGTTGTAATTGTATGGGGAATATAAAAATAAATTTAAATTAAAAATTAAATTAATTTAAAAATGAATCAAGAGATTAGGAATTAACCTAACCAAGGAGATAAAGGAGTTACATAATGAAAACTTCAAGAGTCTACTAAAGAATATAAAACAAGATAGAAAGAGTTAGAAAGGCATTCCATGCTAATGATCATGGAGAATCAATATAGGTAAAATAACTATTCTACCAAAAGCCATATATAGATTTGATGAAATTCCCATCAAAATACCAATGATAGTCAAAAGAAGGAATTTCTTTCAAAATCCAGTTTTAAGCTTAATTAATGTTTCAATTTCATCAGATTATTACTCTTGTTAAATATAATTAACATGAATTAGTAGAAAACTACATGATTAAATGTTGCAAGTATGTCAAATTGTTATAAAAGTTTGAAACATTATTATCTATTTCTATAGATTACTGCTATAGAACAATGACCGTTTAGAAACTGATCTAAGTGAATGGATGATATTTAGAATAACACTGCCAAAGAAATATGTTTGGCCAGGGCTCCAAGCCCCACCAGGCTCTTTCTAAATGCCCACAAATGGGAGAAATGTCAGGGAGACCTGGGCAGGTGGGACAACATGTCTTTACTGCAGCAGCTGGAGATAAGATACAGGCAGCAACTGCAGCATCCAGCCAGCCAGACCATAGGGCAGGGAGCTGCAGGGATAACTCTACACAGCGCCTGGGTTGGCAGCATCCCTGACCCCCCTGGGTGGTGGCAGACCCCCTGACGCCCTCAGGTCCTCTTGGCCCCCACCTAGGCAGCAGTGGTAGCAACAATGGCAGCGTTTCCTTGCTCCTCCCCACGCCCACCCCAAGCAAAACACCCGCCCCCAGAGTCCCTGTTAGCCTTTATATGATCTATAGACAACGCCTGCACAAAGCCGAGTGTGTGTTTTACAGTTAAATTAAGAGATGCATCAACTGCACATGCAAAGTGTACATCATGGCTACAGGATGCTTATTGATAATTTGCTTGCTAGTCAAAGTTACATACTATCAGTTGAGCCAACCGTGCTGGAAGGCCAGGGCAAAAAGACCCTGAGAAATTTTGTTTTTTTACTAGTCCTATAATATCTTAGTAAGACATATAGATTCCAGAAAGTAGGATATAAACGGTGCAAAAGTTCAGAACCTGCCACATAGGAAGCTTCTAAGGGTCCTCCTTCCAAAATGAGGGAGCAGTGGTTTCACCTTTACCACTCACCACCAGATAAATAGACATAATGCTTGAAGGTAACATATAACACGTTTGCAGTGCTATTTTGACAGATGTACTGGTGGTGTGTGAAGCTTCTAATTTTAAAAGTGAGTTTGAGAAAAGAAGACTTCATCATTTCCAGGTTACAGTGCAACATGCTTCATTACTAAGACTTTAGGAATCAGAGTTCCAAAAGATAAGGAAAATTTCTGTGGCAGAAAGAACCAGAGAGAAATACCAATGGGAAAATAACAATACAGAACCCTTTGGTTTAGGAGAAAGGTCTTATCCTACTCTTTTATCCATTTTAAAAGCAGCTGCAGGGGGAGGTGCAGCAGATTCTTATGAATAGGTCCTCAAAGAGACTGTGTATTTGATCATAAATTAGTGCTGAGTCACACAATCATGAAGTTGGAGATATATAACAGCATTATGAAATGGAATTTTTATATGCCTGCCTAAACAGACTCAGTAAAAAATTGTAAAAAACAGCACATGATCCAGTAATCATGTTTCATGACATTTAACCAAATGACCTGAAAATTACATCTACAAAAATCTTGCATGCAACATTTATAGCAACTTTATTCATAATTGTCAGAATTTGGAAGCTACAAGGTGTCTAAATAAACTGTGGTAACCCACACAATGGAATATTATTCAGTTTTAAAGAGAAATGAGCTTCTATGTCATAAAAAGTCAGGGAGGGTGTTAATATATATATTTTTAAATGAAAGTAGCCAATCTGCAATGGCTATATAATAGATGATTTCAACTATATCACATTCTGGAAAAGGCAAAACTATGGAGAGAGTAAAATCATCAGTTGTTGCTAGGCATTCGAGTGGAGGGAGGAATAAATAGGCAGGGAACAGAGAAGCTCAGGCTCCTGCATGGACTGTATTAATGAGATCCCATGCCTTTTGATTTCCACTGAGGTGCAGGTACTGAGGAACCCAGACAAAGACAGGAGATCAGAAGAAAGGAGGTAAGTTAAATGAGGATATTGTTCTCTTAAATGCTAGCTCAGGCTGACTGAGACCATGCTCAGCTCAAGGTGGCCCTCTATACACAGCCCTTACCTTTATAGTTCCACTCCATTCAGACCTAGAATTAGTAACAGCTCATTGTTACCACGGGTTACTTCTCTATTCTAGGTTGTTTCTACTACACTCCCCCAATTTTGTAAATATCTCTTTTTTAAATCAACCTTTTCATTTTTTTTTGCCAAAGGGGGTTGATTTTATTTTATTTTATTTTTTAAATAATAAATTTTATTTTTATATTCCCCATACAATTGCAAACCCCCATTCTGACCCCAATCCCTCCCCTCCCGCCCCTCGCCCCCAAAAAGTGTCTCTGGTTCATAGTTTTTTGTTGATTTTGATTTTCGCTTTCTTATAGTTATTCATTTTTCTGGTTTAACTTAAATAAATCAACCTTTTTCAAGGCCTTCCCTGGTGGCACAGGTGGGTGAGTGCAGCGCTGTTAAGCTGTCTGCAGCTCTGCAGCGCCGGTTCCATCCAGGCCAGCCAGCGAGAATCCCACATGGCGCCACAGACCTCTCCTGCCTCATCTGCTGCTCCCCTCAGCAGTGTATCTCAGTCAATCCTCCTGTTCTGTTCCCCTCACTATCTCTGGTGAATCCTCTCACCCTCCGGCAATCTGTCCTTTGCCCCAATTCTTGTATGCATGAATAAATAAATCTTAAAAAAAAAAATAAATCAGGGCCTCCCCTGGTGGTGCAGGCGGTTAAGCACTGCACTGTGAAGCTGTCCTCAGCCCCTGCAGCGCCGGTTTGATCCCAGCCAGCTGGCAAGGGTCCCCCATGGCGTGGCAGACCTCTCCTGCCTCGCCCGCTGCTCCTCTCAGCTGTGTATTTCGTCAGTCTGCCTGTTCTGTTCCCCCCTCTGTCTCTGGTGAATCCTCTCACCCTCCGGCGCGTCTGGCCTGTACCCCGGTTCTCGCATAAAATAAATAAATAAATCTTTAAAATAAATAAATAAACCTTTTTCAAATTATACTAATTTGTGTGTGTAATCTCTTAAATGATTGGATATCTGATTGACACAACCCCCTGGGTACAGTGTTCTTGGTACACCCTACTACCTATGACTGAGTGGGTGTATTCAGATATTCACAGGCAATTTTCTAAAGGGTTAATCTGTACATGTACATATGTGGAAACACGGAGGGCAATAAAATTTTATCCTTTTGTTTGATTGCAATTGTCTTTTAGAATTGAGGCTACCAGAAAGGAGAGTGGGTTAGATGAAGGAGGGGCAATGTACAATGGTGGTGGATTATGGGTGATTTAGTGGTAAGTATATGGTGACACATATCTGAAGAAGTATGAACCCTATATCTTTAAATCATACATAATGTTGTAAACCACTACCTCATTAAAAAGTATTATAATAAAAAATGAAAAAAATAATTTGTTAAAGATCTATGCAATCTAACAAAGGACCATTGGGCTTGTTGAAGTCATTCATATGGAATTCTTGGTTGGGTCTAGAAATATAGACAACCAGGCAGAAGCAGTGACTACTTAATGGCTATAATGTACCTTTTTTAAAGTTTCAGATTTTCTGGTTGATATTTATTTTTTCACTCTTATCTTGTTCTGAAATGATTTTGAGTTGTATTAGGTCATGGATTTTATCCACTGGTTTTTATCCTATTCATTTGTGATAGATGTAATGAAATTTTAGCTATGATTATCCACTTTCTACTAAGTTTGTTGTACTGGTAAAATTCCTCTCTGAGTAAAGAGACTGCAATAGAGGAAAACATGTTTCTGTGGATTATATCTGAAGAGATCCAGATAAATGAGTCCTGTGAAGGCTAAGGTAAGTAGTAAATGGAATACTTCTTAAACACAAATAAGTAAAGTAATTGAATAATGACTGGGATGTGGGGTGGATGAAACTGAAAATGAGATATATTGATAACTAAATGATTGTTATTTGGTTTGGAGCACTAAAGACAAAAAAAGAAGATTGCAATGAATTTTGTAGAAGGAGATGATCTGTGTCATGGAGGAAAAAAGGAGAAAACAAAGCCTTAAAAATATAGCCAATTTATTTTACTATTTGTGCTGTAGTGATAGATCAATGTAGATACATCTACATGTATGTTCAAGGGAATATTAATAATGGGGGCTGTAATATTGGGGTGAAAGTGATATCTGTCCCTTTTGAAATGGAATATAGGGAGTGGTTGAAAAGTTGGAGATTTTTAAAGTCTAAACTGTTCTCCATGTATTATCTCATTTAATTATTGGGTTGCTATAAGATAGTCTACCTTTAAGTCTTGTACACTTAATATCTTCACTCTACTGCCTCTAAATTTGACATTAGGTTTTGCATCAAAGTTTCAAAATTGAGGTTGAGACAAAACCTGCAACATGGAATAATCAAATAACTTTTATCAATCCCCTGTTTCACAGCATTTAATGTCAACTATATAATAACTGTGTGTAGTTAAACTAATTGTCAGCTAAGGTTTGGTATAAGTTCTGAGTTGGAATGGGAGAGAGGCAGTTGCAATCTTCTCCATATTGCAAAGGCCAAGTAATGCCCATCTAAAGAAGAAACATCCAGCAGCACTCCGTCTGCCCACCTGTGACTATGCAGGTGCTTCCTTTTACCAACTCTCTCCTGCAGGGCAGCAGTCTTCCTGCCTGCCCATGACCTGTACCTGCCAGGGCTTCTCCTTACTGACCCCCTCAGCAGAGGCTGCTCTCCTCAAGGCTGCCCACCTGCAACCACGCAGGCCTCACTCAGCAAACCTGTTCCTTTGGGGCAGTTCTTCCTGCCTGCTGGTGTCTATGCAAGTGTCTTTCACAGTCCTATCCCTTTTCTAATAAACCTGCTCTTTAAATATAAAAAAAATAAAGAAGAAACATCCAAGTCCAAAGACAAAGTATGTAAACACCTATTTTAAACATGCAACAAAAATTTTGCTATGAGATTGGGAAGGAGATAATACGAATTTCATTTGTTGTAAGACATGATTATCTGTAATAGTCCTTCAGAGAGTAAGGGGTCCTTTGGGCCCACTATGTTTATGGATCCTCTAGGCTGACACAATGCTATCAAAGGAAAGAAGATGCAACAGGTACAAAAACTAATTTTTAGTGAAGACATTTTTGGAGCAATTCTTTAGACTCCTTAACTAAAAATAAAAGTCTTGCTGTGTTGTCAGCTTTACCATCTAAGGCTCATTGACCCAATTCTACAGAGTCTACGACTACCAGGGAATAGTCTGAATGGCGGGAACCACTCATCACCTACTCTGCAGGCCTGTCACAGAGCAGGATGTAGAAACAAAATGCAGAGAGACTCCAACCATCCATATTTTTCTTCTTGTGTGAAGAATAACCTAGTTTTTGCAAGGTCATATTTTCACTGGATATTCTTTTTTTTTTTACACTAATAACATATTTGATTTTAATGTTATTTCGGGGTTCACAGTCTATGGGCATAATCATCTTATTCAATCTTGACTAAATAATTCCTATGTCTATAGATGATCACAGAGTAATAAAATCCTAGTATTTCTTCTTTTTTTTTTTCTAAAAAGATTCAAGTTTCTCATTTAAGTTATTTAAAAAAAGAGGTCTGGGGCCTCCCTGGTGGTGCAGGCAGTTGAGTGCCGTGCTGTGAAGCTGTCCGCAGCCTCTGCAGTGCCGGTTCAATCCCGGCCAGCTCGTGAGAATCCCACATGGCAAAACAGACCTCTCCTGTCTTGCCTGCTGCTCCCCTCAGCAGTGTATTTGTTCAGTCTGCCTGTTCTGTTCCCCACTCTGTCTCTGGAGAATCCTCTCACCCTCCTGCGCATCTGGCCTGTACCCTGGTTCTTGTATAAATAAATAAATCTTTAAAAAAAAAAGAGGTCTGGGTCTTGGAATGTTCTGAACTGTATGAAAAACAGTTCAGATGGATATTCTTTGATAGTATTGTTTCTAAGAATATTTAATAGAGACTTTTTGAAAAATAAAGCCAATGCAAATATTTGATGACAATATATCCATTTTAAGTGATATAGTCATTGTAATGGTTAATAAATTGGTTTCTAATTATATTTCATAAATTTCCATAGAGTTATGGCAATTTTAGTTCTCAGTAAGATAACAGAATGGGTGATCATTTTGCACTATGTGAAACAACCCTATAAAATTCATTTCACCTCAAACTCAAGGAAAAATAGTTACTTCCCTCACATGGGCAACAAACTGTTAAAAATGACTAGTAATATGATATGTTATAATGGCAACATTATTAATTATAGTCATTTGATTTTAGTAAATAGCTTCTGGGAAAATGCATATGAAAACACTACACAGAATTCTCAAACATGCCATTTGTGTTTTTTTTTTTTTTTTGACAAGTAAAGTTGTGTTACTTTGGCTTTCTCTTGGGTTGACATATAATTAGGTTTTTTTTTTAATAATAGATTTTATTTTTATATTCCCCATACAATTGCAACCCCCTCATTTTGACCCCAATCCCTCCCCTCCCACCCCCCACCCCCCAAAAAAGTGCCTCTGTTTCATAGTGTTTTGTTGATTTTGATTTTCACTTTCTCGTAGTTATTCATTTTCCTGGTCCCTTATTTAAGTTTTCTAGATTCCTGCTATGAGTGAGACCATCCGGTATTTTTCTTTTTCTTTCTGGCTTATTTCGCTGAGCATGATCCCTTCCAGTGCCATCCATGTTGCTGCAAATTGCATGTGTTTATCTTTTTTGAATGCTGAGTAATATTCCATGGTGTATATGTACCACATCTTCTTGATACAGTCATCTATTTTGGGGCATTTGGGCTGTCAAACATGCCATTTGAATTAGTACCTTATTGGAGGGAATATTAGCATATACATCTCCTTAAACTAGTTCTACTTTTGCCAAGTTTCCTTTTATTTTTTTAAAAGCTGATTTTTTTTAAATTATTTATTTATTTACACAAGAACGGGGGTATAGACCAGATGTGCGGGAGGGTGAGAGGATTCACCAGAGACAGAGTGGGGAACAGAACAGGCAGACTGATGAAATACACTGCTGAGGGGAGCAGTGGGCGAGACAGGAGAGGTCTGCCGCGCCATGAGGGACCCTTGCTGGCCAGCTGGGATCGAACCAGCACTGCAGAGGCTGCGTACAGCTTCCAGTGCAGCTCTCAACTGCCTGTGCCACCAGGGGAGGCCCAAGTTTCCTTTTTTTTAAGCCTTTTTTAAAAGATTTATTTATTTATGCATACAAGAGCTGGGGTGCAGGCCAGAAGTGCGGGGAGTGAGAGAATTCACCAGAGACAGTGGGGAACAGAACAGGCGGATCTACTGAAATACACTGCTGAGGGGAGCAGTGGGCAAGACAGGGGAGGTCTGCTGCACCATGTGGGTTAACTCCCTGCCCGGCTGGGGATCGAACTCATGTGGTGCTGCAGTGGCTGGGGATAGCTTCATAGTGCTGTGACTTAACTCCTTACACAACCAGGGAGGCTCTACTTTTGCCAAGTTTCTAAACACAAAATCATACTCAGGTTGTGTTAATGTTATTAGCCTCTATCATAAAAATTGATTGAATTTCTCTCTTAAGAATCCTTATTTGCAAATTTTTACATTTATCATATAACTCTAAAAACAGCCTGCTGCATAATTAGGATTTTTAAAGCAGTGCATGGTAGACTAAGGATTTCCAGCATATCTATGTGTGGAATGTGCTCTTGTTCTCCCCTTGGTTTTAGCAGAAATTTGGTAGGATGCCCTAGAGTTTCTTTCATTTTATTTTCATAGATTTTTTTTCTGACACATACTACAAGATGGAGAAACTTAAAAAATGTTATGCCAGATGAAGATGGCAGGTGGAGAAGACCACCTATTTTATAATTTCATTTATATGAAATGTCCCCAAACAGGGAAATTTATAAAAACAGAAAGCATGTCAGTAGCTGCTTAGGACTAGGGAGGCTGAATATTGGCAGGGAAGATAAGATAGGGTGTTTAATTTTAAGGTGATTACAAGGTTCTAACATCAATTGTGGTTCTGTTTGCATATATCTATGAGTCTAATAAAGTACATTGAATTGTATACTTTAAAATGATGAATCATATATGTAAATTATATCTTGCTAAAGCTATTAAATATGAGGAAAGGAGTTTATACACAGCATCTGATACATTGAATTCATTCAGATGTCTCTTTCTCCTAGGGAGTGCCCAACTAATTAAAATCATGAGGCACCTGTCATATGCAAAACATTGTGTACCATTGTTGAATGAAGTAAAAGATAATAGAGCCTCCAACCAAAAAATCTGTATGTTCCACAATGTTCATAGCAGCATTATTTATAATAGCTAGGACATGAAAGCAGCCTGAATGTCTATTAATGGATGAACGGATTAAGATGGTGTGATTATATATATACCACAGTGAGATAACAGAATGGGTGATCATTTTGCAGTATGTGAAATAGACACACACACATATACCACACACACACACACACATATATATATATATACACACACATATATATACACCACATATATACTATATATATAGCATGGAGTATTATATAGCCATGAGAAAGAATGAAATGCTGTCATTTTAAACAAAACGGAGGGAATTTGAGAGAATATGTGCAATAAATTAGGTCATAGTGATAAAAGCAAATACTGGACATCTAACATAGCGGAGAGTTCAATAATATAAAGCACTTAAAAAATTCTAGTGGACATCAATAAATAGCCCGAGTGTTCTGAAGTTAAGAGGAAGGGAGAGGGAAAGGGACAAGGGAACACGAGGGATGGTGGTGGGAAATATGGTAATAATAAAGGAAAAAACAAATTGTAAACAAAGTGAAAATGAATATCAGCACTTATTTTTGTGGCTATTAAATGGTTATTAATTTTAAAAAGTAGCAAGAGAGTGGGCCTCCCCAGTGGCACAGCGGTTGCACGCTGGGTTGCAAGGCTTCCCACAGCCTGTGCAGCACTGGTTCGATCCCTGGCTGCCAAGCAAGGGTCCCAACATGGAGTGCAGACCTCTCCTGCCACACCTGCTGCTCCCCTCAGCAGTGTACTTCGTCAGTCTGCCTGTTCTGCTTCCCACTCTGGCTCTGGTGAATTCTCTCACCCTCCTGCACTTCTGACTGTACCCAGTGCCTGTATAAATAAATAAATAATTCTTTAAAAAAAAAGTAGCAAGAAAGTTGCCTGTTTGATGGAATTTATAGGGTTACAGTTCTTGATGAAGTGCAGAATCTTTACACAGGGGTACTACTGAGCACAACAAAAAACAACAGCAAAAATGATTAAACACCTTCGACTGTCAAGAAGACTAAAAATGCAGTAGGGGAGATGATACAATAAAAACTGTAACTTTTTTGACCATGTAGTACATACCTGTAGCTGTGCCAAAAGCTTTAAAAACTATTCTGTCTTATTTTTCTAATGATTCTATAAATACTATTATTTTTCTGATTTTGTATCTGAGGAAATTGAGGTATACAAAGGTTAAGTGATTTTCTTACGGTCATGTATCAAAAAATAGCAGCGTGAGAATTTCAACATAGTTCTTAGTCAAGAGTCAATGTCCTTAATGACTAGAGTTCATAAGTACACAGAACATATAATACAAGGGAGATTAAGCAAAGTGCCAGGGGCAATAGAGCCATCTGAAGAAAGAACACATCTATTTGCAGCTAGCAAAGACTAGGTATGTTTGACAACAATTTAGCTACAAATCTACCTTACAGATTAAATATTTTTTTTTGTAAAATAAACATAGTAAAACTGAAAAGGACCACAGATACTCACAATGTCAAAGTTACAACTTTCTCCTACTAGACTTATAATAAAGGAAAAATACTTAAAACCAGAACTTCAAGCTTTATTCATTTTATCTCCAATCTAATTCTTTATCTTCAGTCTGAGATCTTCCTTTTTGTGTTCCAATTACACTGCTAATCTAGATTGTACAGATTGTTCCTGTCTCTCACCTACTTTTTAATTGATTTTCCCAATTCATCTCTTCCCACAAAGTTAGTTAAATATTGTGGTTAAAGATATTTTTATAAATCACAAAGCAAACTGCTAACAACAACTTTAGTGCTTTTCACAAAGGATAATCTATTTTGCTTAAAATCTGGAAGTTATATATTAAATGTTTACCTAAACTTACTTAGTCTTTCTACATATTTATATAGCACCTTTTCCCCAAAATATTATTTTTATTAAGGTAAAATTGGTTTAAGCACTGTATATGATTTATGGGAATGAATAGGTTCACACTTCTTCAGGTGTATGTTATCATACCACACCACCATGAAGGTTCACATCGCTCCTGTCTCTACTGTTTCTTCTGTACTTAAGTCTATAAAGAAGCATCCCTCTTCTTTATCAAGTCTCCATGAATGCTTTTGAAATTTCCTTTCCTGGGCCTCCCCTGGTGGCGCAGCGGTTGAGCGCTGGGCTGTGAAGCTGTCCGAAGCCTCTGCAGCGCCGGTTCGATCCCTGGCCGCTGGTGAGGGTCCCACATGGCACGCAGACCTCTCCTGCCATGCCTGCTGCTCCCCTCAGCAGTGTATTTCATCAGTCTGCCTGTTCTGTTACCCGCTCTGGCTCTGGTGAATTCTCTCACTCTCCCACACTTATGACTGTACTCAGTGCTTGTATAAATAAATAAATCTTTAAAAAAAAAGAAATTTCCTTTCCAATCCATTTTTAGAAGATTATTTTCATTATTATCAGAGGAATAATGAATAGTGTAGTTCCTGGACAGTTAGCAGTGCTGATAAGAAATATTATGCTAGACTGCCCACTTCCTCATAACATAAATATCAATGCAAATAAAATAGCATTCCCTTCTACTATGGTATAAATGATCACCTCTGAATCAATCGGCAGACTACAGGAAGATGTGATAGAAGATATGTGAGTTATGTAAATAACGAAGTATAAATTTTCTAGAGTTTTGTGTTATTGGTCAGATTAGATTAGTTAATGCTGTGGTTTAAAAAAAAAAAAAAAGACCTCAAATCTCAGTTCTTAGCACATAACAGTTTATTTCTTACACTTAAAAGGTTTGCTGCAAGTCCATCATCTCTCTAGTGTAGATCCTTACAAACAGTGACCAAAAGATCCAGAGAGCATTTATCTTGCAGGTTCCCCATTTGGAGCACATTCCTTACAGATCATCATGGCAGGTAAAGAAAGAATGCTTGGAAGGTCATGCAGGACTTTTTGCCACTCCATTATTGAAATGACACATCACATCTTCAAGATCTCTCTGCTAGAAGTAGTCAAATGACATTGCCTACCTACAAGAGGCTGGGAAGTGAATGGGAGCACTTAGTACCTGATAAGCTATTAATGTATTTACCACATTCTACAAATAATAGAAGCTTGTTTTCATATTTTAATGAGCAACAATTTTGAAAAACTGTAGATGGACACAAAATATCCCTTTACTATTATAGTTTTTAATAGCATATATATGTATATATTAGGAAACAGCTAAAGTTATGAAGCTTCAATATAACTTAAGTTGGCATTACATTTATAATGTTCTAAGAATCTTTCCACTGCAAAAACTTGGAGAGCCAATATGCTATTTATGTACTAGATGCTTTCTATCTTTATAGTAATTTACTTATGATTCAAGGGCACTAACAAAATCAGCTATTTAAAAAAATAGCTATTGGTTCTCTCATGTCAAAATACTTTGTATATATGACCTTACAATATGCACATTCTCTGTAAAATTGTTTTGGGAGACATCAAATTTTAATTCATATAACCCTGATATATAAAAATGTAAAATAAAAATAATTTTTAACATATTGCAGCATTAGTGGAAAATATGAGTCAGCAACAGACATGAGGTACCAAATCTTAGTAAAATATGACACAGGAAGATCTAAATTTTACTCCTACTTCACTTCAACATTAATGCTTAAGACAACACAGTTATAAACAGAATATTTACTAAGATTTTGGCAGTTTTATTTAACAAGACACATAGCATTATAGAGGTCTGGTATTCAACTTGCTTACAGTAAACCTGCTTCAATATAAGGCATTAATTTTTTTTTCTAGAAAACCTTTTCAATACTAAATATTTGACAAGTGTGAAATTAAACACAATAATGAAATCAATTTAGTAAAATTAAGAAATTACAAACTTGAAAGTTGTATACTACACATAAATCATATAAAAAAAGGATTACTGGTTATATAGAAGATTTCTGGGTAATCAAAACTTAAGAGTATAAAACATGCAAAATATTTCAGAATCTTTAGTAATCAAAAAATACCAGGGCTTATTTAAAATTATTCCCTTCCAAAGGGTATCAAAGTTAATTCAAATCATGTAACACTCTAACACTAAATATTATTCAATATTGTTGTAGAGGCAAATTTCATAAAATTGAGGGTTTCCTTATACTGTAAATTACTGTCTTTCTTGTTCACTTGAAACAGCATAAAACATCCCAGAATTTCACAAAGTAAAAAAGGAATGGCTACTGTACTGGCAAAAATAGAATGTTAAGGATCAAAGGCACACTATTCAGCTAGCCAAAGTGATAGCAAACTTTCCCACACAAGTCCTTTCCCATATAAACACAAGTTTACTGAAAGAAAAAAAAAAAAAAAAACTTCAAAAGCAATGATTTGAAACATCAATGTTAAGACCTTACTTCAAAAGCTACTCATCTAGATTTCTGATTATATTTTAAAGATATATCCAAATTCATTACTGTTGACATTCAATGCATTATTTCCATCAAATTTATTTTACTCTCTAAAACATTTTAACTCCAAGAATTTTAACCATTAGTATGAGAATAGGGTTTTAGCTCTCAGGGGAATTAACCACTGGAAGGAAAAACACAGAACCAAAATTCTATATGTAAGCTACAGGGGACAATTATGTCCCCATCTGGCACAGTAGCATTTGACTGGCAACTCAAAGTTCAGGAATGATTCTACTAACAGGGAAACTTACACATTTTGGTAAATATGCCCTAACATTCAGAATTGAAGTTTCCTTTAAGATCTTGCTTTTTTAAAGAAGGAAATCATTTTTGTTTTTTTTTTGTTTGTTTGTTTTTTGACATTCATTATCCTGACTTATGACTTGAACCTGACTTCTTTTTCTTCTTTTTACTATGCTTCTTGTGTTGTTTCCTCTTCTTTTTCTTTGCTTTTTCTGTTGCTTTTTCTCGCTCTTCACATCTTCTCTTCTTTTTTGCTTGCACCTCCTCTTCATAGTCTGATTCTGACGAGAGCTCAGATGATAAAGGTTTTTCCTCAGGATAGCTCTTCTTTCTTTTTTTGCTGAGACTTCTGATATACTTCTCTTTTTCTGTTTCATCCTTGGATTTCTTTTTCTTTTTTACAGATTCCTTGCTCTCTATTTCAGTTTCATATGCGGAACTTTCTGATGATTTGCATGCCCGGTTCTTCTTTTTCTTTCTCTTTTTTCCTTGTTTCTTTTCCTCATCCACAGCATCTGAAGAACTGCTTGAAGAATCAAAGCTTGATGAAGAAGATGAAGATCGACAAGATTTCTTCTTTTTCTTTTTCTTTCTTTCTTTTTTTTTGGATGAGCTCTCATTGCCACTTAATAATTTCTCTCTGCTTTTTTCTAGCTCTTTCTTCCAATTCTCATTCATTTTCTCTTCAAAAGCAGCTAATGCCTTGGAGCCTTTCTTTTTATTTTCTAATTGTTTCTTTACTTCTTCCCAAGTGGGCCTTGGTCGATTCAGATAATCTTGTATTGTTGGACCTGCAGATTGAGTTGGGCCTCTCCATCTTGCCATTGCTATAGGATTCATATAGGCTACTCGATTATCTCGCTTCCCCATGGTATCTGGTGATTCCCAAAGTAGACTATCAGTTACTAAGAATAATAAGGAAAGATAACCCTCCTTAAATTCTTCATCTGCTGGTATCCCGAGTGGGCTCCATTCTGAGAGAGAAGCAGAAAGAATGGTTATAAAACACCTTTACTATAAGCTTACTCATTGACTATCACATAGTAGATATTTTCAAAACCTTAGATCATGGGGAGATTATAAACATTTAAGTTCTTTGGGTATTTTAGACATTTGTGGTATGACTATAACATGAAGTTTTTTTTATTATTTTTTTCTTTTTTATTATTTTTTATTTTTTACATCAATGTTCATTTTTAAACAATATGTGCTACCCCCACCTCAGGTGTGGTCCCCATAGAGTTTCCTTCACCAATGCACTTGTGCACCATCACCACATGAAGTGTTTTATATACCTCCTGTAAGGTTCTGGCATCTAAAATTTTAAATAAATATTTCCATTTATATTGCATGATTATAATTTTTTCTTATATTCTGCCTTATCTGGTATAAAGAGATACATTTCTATAACTAAAATGTGTCCCAGGTAGACCTCCTCCAATTAAGAAAAGTGCAGCAAAATCTACTCCTCTCTATGATGAAAACCTAGAAGTAATACCTGAAAATTTCTACTTCCTCAATTCTCAACCTCTATCCATTACTAAATCCTGATGTTTAAACATCCACAGGACTCATAACCATTCACTTCTCACAGAGTATGCTATCATCAACTTAGTTCAGGCACCATCATCTCACACTTAGAACATCAATCTTTGTGGTATATATTAAGTGTTTATTATCAGCAAAAGACTATTTGTTTAGTTATGGATAGCTCACATTTGATCTCTGGAGTAAATGTTCTAATTCTGTCCTCCCATTTCACAGATGGATAAACTTAGACTTAATCTGAGCAACTTGCATAAAATTAGAGCTAATAAATGTCAGACGCAATGTAGCCTGACTACAAAACCCCTGCACACTTAACACTATATTGATTCCTTATGTCAACCTCTTAGTTGATGGCCCTATTTCTATCCTTACCTTGTTGCATTATGTTCAAAATTGCAGTCGGAAAGATCTTAAAACACTCAGTGTTTTTATATTTTAACGAAAATCAAATATAAATTTCTACACAAACCTTATATTATGTGCCCTGCTTATCTCTCTTACTTTTATTTAGACTGACTTAACTCTTTTCTCAATTTTATTTTCTCCAGTCTTCTTTGGTTTCCAGAAATTGCTAAAATTCAAGTGTAGCCATTATGCTCAGTTCCATCTCATCATTCAAGTCTCAATTTCAATGTTAATTCCTCAGAGAGGCAAGGATTAGGTTGAACTAAAACATGACAAGTTCATGTGGTTCAACCTTATACTAATGTAGGTTGCCTCTGTAGATAGTATTTTCACCATTCTATATCCAATTTCTTTGTTTATTTTGTTTGCAACATTTAACAAATGGATAATTATTTTATTTGTTTGATTATTTGGGTAGTGTGTGTATGTGTGTGTCTCTGTGTGTGTGTGTGTGTGTGTGTGTGTCGCCAAAACTAAATTTAAAGCCAAGAAGTTTAATCACCACGTTTAATCTATCTTATTCACCATGGTGTTCCCAGTACCTAACATGGCATCTGGCCCCACTAAGTACTCAATAAATATTTCCTTAATAATAAAGAAACAAAGGAATAGATAGATGGGCCTAACTCTGGGAGAGAGGGCATTCAGAGAAGCCTCCTGGATTTGGTGATGTCTGTATAGGACTCTGAATGATAAACAGGAGTTCACCCAGGAAATGAAGGACATTGTTGTCATAGGAAGCAGTATATTAAAACACACAAGGAAATGAAAAGGCACCATGTATTTATGTTGACAGAGCCTAATGTGATTTAGGGCAGTAGTAGGAGGTGATATTTACAGATAGTAAATAGCCCAATCATGGAGGCCTTCATAGGACATTTTTTTTAAATCTTTTTAAAAAGATTTATTTATTTATGCATACAAGAGCTGGGGTGTCGGCCAGAGGTGCACCAGAGACAGAGTGGGGAGCAGAACAGCAAAACAGGTGGATGACTGAAACACAGTGCTGAGGGGAGCAGTGGGCGAGACAGGAGAGGTCTGCTGTGCCATGTAGGTCAGCTCCCTGGCAGGCCTGGGATGGAACTTGTGCTGCTGTGGCTGCGGATTGCTTCATAGTGCTGATGCTTAACCCCTCAAACCACCAAGAGAGGCCCAAGACAATTTAAAATCTCAGATTTTGTCCTAGAGTTGTTAGCAAGCTAACAAAGTCTTTTAAATAGAAAAGAAAGATGACAAAATGTAGCATAGATTTTTGTTGTTGTTAGGCACCATCTCGACACTGACCCTTTAATTCAACCTAACACAAGCACAATGTTACGGAGGCTTCAGCGACTCTTGGTGATAGTTTCTGTCACTTGATTTGCTTTGTTCTTCATCTTTTTCTTCATAATATTCAATTTGTCTAGCTTCTGCTAGGTTTTTCTGTCATTTCCATTCTTATCCCTACTCTAAAGATCTTTCAAGTATCATTGTTTTTCTGACTGGATCATCAAAAGCCTTAAAAGACTTTAGTTCCTATTCAACTTGCAGGTTCTTTATACTACTTAGAATAGTATACTCTATTCTATCTTCAGTTCCTTGAGATCTATCCCTGACATCAGCTGGAAAGATAAACAAAACCCAGTGCACAAAGGTTTTGGTGTGAACTGAGTTGCTTGGAATTTATTCTATGGGATTTACAGTCAAGGTTAACAGTGAGATATTGATTACTTTAAGTAGAGTGTGATATGGTAATATCTGAGTGTTTAAGAGACAGTTCTTTTACAGCATGAAAGATGAAGTGAAGGTTAGTAAGAATAAAGGAAATTGGAACACAAGTATTCATGCAGTCAATAAATGAAAGAATATGAATAAAAACAGTGGCACTGTGAATGAAAGGAGTGGGAAATATATGAAACATATTGAGGAGATTTACTGAAATTAATAACTAATTGGACACAAAGGGCAAGGGAGACAAACAAATGTAGGACAATTTTCTGACTTGAGAGACAAGATAAAAGGCAATTCTAATGACTAGGCAATAAAGGATATTACACAGACTCTGAGAAATGCAGTAGGTTCAGTTTTGGACTCATAAAATTTGAGGTAGCTGCTTGTAAGACAGCTAAATGAGTGTCCACATAGGAAATTTTGTGTGGTATTGGCACTCTAGCATGTGATCTGAGATCTTATAAGATTGGCAGTTATTGAGTGGTACCTGAAATCATGAGGAAAAAAATTTCCTTGGAGGGATTTCAAATGAAATGAGGTTTGAACACTGGATTGATTTCATAGCAACATGCAGAAGATGTAAAGTCCACAAAGAACACTTCAGAAAATTAGCCAGAGTGGTAAGAACTAGACCATTATCAGAAAAAAAAAATGTGTCACAGAAACACAGGGGGAAGAATAAAGTTTCAAGGTGACAGTAATCCTCAAAGACATATGTTCATCAATTTCATTTGAGCAATTTTTAAATACCAAAAAATTTGGGAAATACTTAAATATTCATTAATAATGAATTTGTTAACCTGACATCTAAAAACATGTTGTACAGAGCTAGCTTATCAGTAATTTTTACTTACTAATTATATCATTACCAGTAGCAGTTGTCATACAATATTCAGGAATACAGGAAAGCTTAATACTGGATGGAATATCAAGTTTCCACCTAATGCCCCCACTTAAACTTTTCCTTTCTTCACTGAAATAATCTGCCTGTATCAGGAATCTGTAAATTCCAGTGCATTTGTTTGAATTGCTCCAAACTCAGTAACTGTAGATAATTTTTTTCCTCTATGGAAGAAGTGAATTATAACCTGAAATTCCTCAATATCCCAGAATATGAGTATATAGATCACTTAAGCAATCCTTTAAATCTTCTGATAAGCAGATCTATTGAAACATTGTAATCTATTGGATTTAATTCTTCATTATGGAAATAAATTTGAAATCCTGAAAATTGGACAAAGACCTGAAATATTTCTTGCATGCTCAAATTGAAGAAAACTTGAATTTTTGTCAGTCTGAATTACTGGATTAGAAAAAAAATCATGGCTCTATAATTTTATTTTGAGCACCATACAATCTAAAATGGGGGGAAAAAAAACTTACCCTAAGGTTGAATATGAATGATTATATATATAATCTGAACATATATGATTAATTTATTTAGTCAACAAATATTTACTAAGAGCTTGTTTAAAACACATAGTCATTGACTTGGGGGCTTACATTATAAAGAAGGGAGATAATGAATTTGGATTTTACTTCAAATATATCAAATGAATACTGAGGTTTTAATAGGAAAGTAAAGAAGTCAATAGAAAATACTGGGTTGGGAGAGAAAGACAAAAAAGTTAAATCACATAATGAGGAAACATGCAGATAAGTCAGGGAAGTGTTCTTAAAAAGCAAACAACGGGTGTCACTTATATGTGGAACAGAGAGAAACAAAACAAAGTGTCATAAAAAAAAAACTCTTAAAAATCTGAACCTAGAATTGAGACTACTAGAGGGGAAGTTGTTGGAGGAAGAGCAAAGCGTGGGGCTGCGGAGGCGGGGGGAGTGGGGGCAATGGACTATGGTAGACGTCTATGGGAACCTTGGTGGTGGTTGTGGTGTGCTAACTATACCTGAAACATGTGATCCTATACCTCTAAATCATACACAGTGTTGTAAAACAATGTTACCTCAATAAAAATAAGTAATAAAAAAACTGATCTTTTCTGAAATTTATATGGGGAAAATGAAGATTGTTCTAGAGAAAAAGATTTAAAAAGAGTTAAATGCCACAAATGAACTTTGATTTTATCCTGGTTCAATAAAAAACAGGTATATGAGGTTTCTTTCTGGAACAATGGAAATGGTCTCAAATTATATTATGGTGATAGTTACACAACTTCTATAAATTTGCAGTAATCACTGA
>NW_023601543.1:37863269-37946534 GCF_014898055.3 Talpa occidentalis
TTTTGCACCCACACTAATGATAAAGACTGATCACAAAAAATCTGCAAAGAGCTGATGAGACTCAACAACAACAAAGAAATAATCCAGTCAAAAAATGGGCAGAAGAGCTAAAAGAAACTTCTCTGAAGAGGAAATGCGAATGGCCAACAGGCATATGAAAAAATGTTCAACATCACTTGCAATCAGGGAAATGCAAATCAAAACTACCATGAGATACCATGTTACACCAGTGAGAATGGCACATATTAAAAAAACTACAACAACAAATGTTGGCGAGGTGTGGGAGAAAAAGGAACTCTTCTGCACTGTTGGTGGGAGTGCAAACTGGTCCAACCACTGTGGAGAGCTATGTGGAGATTTCTGGACCTACTAAACATAGAGCTTCCATATGATCCAGCAATCCCACTCCTAGGGTTTACCCAAAGGACACAGAAACATCAATTCAAAGAGCACCTGCACCCCTATGTTTATAGCAGCACTATTTACAAAGCTAAGCTTTTGAAACAACCCAAATGCCCAAAAATAGATGACTGGATCAAGAAGATGTGGTACATACACACAATGTAATATTACTCAGCATTCAAAAAAGATAAACACATGCAATTTGCAGCAACATGGATGGAGGCGAAGGGATCATGCTCAGCGAAATTAAGCCAGAAAGAAAAAAACAATACCGGATGGTCTCACTCATAGCAGGAATAGAAAAACTTAAATAAGGGACCAGGAAAATGAATAACTATAAGAAAGTGAAAATCAAAATCAACAAAAAACTATGAACCAGAGACACTCTATGGGGGTTAGAGGGCGGGAGGGGAGGATTGGTTTCAAAATAAGGGGTTGCAATTGTATGGGGAATATAAAAATAAAATTTATTATTAAAAAAATTATTATTGTATTATATTGATTTACATGTTGTTTGCATTATAGGAGTGTAGGATTCCCCCCTTCAGGCATTGTTGCCAGAGTGCACCCACCACCAAGAATCTTAGTCCACCACCATAGACCCTTGTGCTCCTCCATCTCTCTGTTCTCATCCCTCTCCTTTCCCCTCCCCCACTCCGGTTGCCCACATAGCACAGTCAGTTTCAAGGGTTAGTATTCAGTTTGACTTTATATGACCCTTTGTTTTGTTTTTCTATATTCCACATATAAGGAGCCTTTCTTGATGTCTTTGAAAAAGGTAGATCTCACAATTACGTAATGATAAACTCTTTTTCCTTTAATACTGTAATGCTAATTATCTATGCATGTGATCATTTGTTTAATACCATTTTCTCCACTAAATTATAGGTTCTAATAGGAAAACATCTGTGTGTATTATGCTCATGACCGAACCTCTTGAAACTTCAGCAATAAATGTTATTGTTTCTCCCATTTGAACCAATAAAAATCACAGTTCTCAATGCAATTTCCCCATATCTCTGTTTCCCCCCTTTTTAATAGCAAAACTCCTAGAAATAGCTATAAATACAGTTTTAAACTCTTTTCCTCCCATTCACTCTTGAATACACACCAATGGGGCTTTTTCCTCAACCACTCCAATGGGCCAACTTTTGTTATTCGAATCATTAATAACCTCTATGCTGCTAAATCTAATAATCAATTCCCATTCTTTATTTTAACTTCATCGATCAGTATCAAGTGACAGAGTGAATTATTCTTTCATCCTTGAAACACTTCCTCCAGGCTTCCAAGATTACACATAATCTTGGTTTTCCACTCACCTTTCCAGGTGCTCCTTTCTAGTTTTTCTTTTTAGGTTCTTCCACTTTGACCAAACATAAATGAGAAGTAAGATACTATTTGTTAAAGTACTTGTACTAAATTGACTGTAAGTATGGGTTTTAGAGCTCAAGCTTAAAGGAACAAAAACACTAACCAAATTTAAAAAGATAAGCTGATCAGAATAAAACATTCTTTTATTCAGGCAAAATAACAATCCTCAATAGGTCATATATGATTAACATTTTCTCATAATTATAGTTATTTTCATTATAATTATTTATTCAATTGTAACTAACTATCGAAGTAAGTACAGATTGATGCCTGTTTTCAGTTTTCCAACCTATAATTGGTTACCTAATACATTCGTTTCTGATTGCCTACTGAAAATCCTCTATCCTCAATATAATCATTGTTTTAAAAACCAGTTCTTTTAAAAAAAATCTGCCCTAACACCTAAACTTCCATTTTCTATTCCTATAGTTCCTTCAAATTTAAAGTAAATTAAGAAAAGATAATATTGGGGAAAATCATATGAAATAATTTAACAAATCAAAACAATGTAAGGAGTATGTTACTTTTCAACTTTCCTTGGTGTGCTTAAATTTGATAATTAACATATACTGACCAACACAGACATTGCTGATAGCATTAACAGACATTACTCTAAGATAGTAATTCATAGTGTGGTCCCAGGACTTCAGAGGGTCTCCATGATCCTTTTTGTGATTCTGTATGGTTCTCCTTTTTCCAAGTAGGCTATTTTGTGTTTTTCTTCAAATACTTCAACCAAAATATCATATCACAAGAGTTTGAATGTAGAAGTAGATATGAAAACTACTAACTCAGCTTTCAAGTAATTTATTGTAAAAATGTAAAATAATACATCAAGGTTTGCTATTGATAGTTTGGAAAATATAGTTACTTTTCACAGAGATATTGTCTAGTTAAAATGTTATCTTATTTCAAATGAGTTAGTATTTTAAACATTTCTCAGTTTTAATTTTGAATACTATAAATATCTGTACCCGTTACTCATCAGATATTACTTACCACATAAACAAATGCACTCTGGAGTCCTCAATAATTTATAATAGTGTAAAGGAATCCTGAAATAAAAAAAGTTGATGAGCCATTCCTCTAAGGAAAGTTTTCTTAAAGTAAGTCCACTGGGCATCTGCATCAAAGTCATCTGGGATACTTTTTCAAAATACAGATTTCTAGGCATCACATAACACCTACTGAATCATAACTTCTCGGGTAATGAATTCACATATTTAACATGACCCTCAGGTGATTCTTATAAATAATAATGTTGGAAAAATCTAATAAACAGTTATATGGACTTTGGAGTTTGATTAACTCAAACCTACTACTGCCGATTCCTGGTTGTAGCTCTAGTCTATACCCTCTAGCCCAATTCGTGACTCTTACTTTCCCCTGTTCTATTTTCTGAATCCTTTTCCAACTGCATATCCTCAGTCAGTTACTCATTTTTACAGGTATATCAAACTGGATTTTTTAAAAAGTTAGGAAGTTAAGCTTTGTTTTTATAGGAAGCACATTGCTTTTATTTAGTTTTATTTGGGCTGGCTATAAAGAGATGATGGCGATTTTGGGGGGGTGATAGGTCTCCTATCTGCTTCTTCTCCTGAACAGGGTAAACCTTCTCAAAGATCTTATTTTATGTTCTTCACCTAGGACACATGACACAGTGAAGCTGGCCAACCCCAATCAGTTTTGCATACAGTTGTTGTTTACTTCCTCAATGCTCCCTGTGATTTGAATATACAATTCTTACCAATTGGACACCTGGAACTGGTTATGATGTCACAAATTTAGCCAATTAACAAAAATAGGATGAAAATTTGCCCAGCAAATGAATCCTTCAAGAATAAAAATCAGAGCCACCTTGGTGGCGGGGGTTAAGCACAGCACTTTGAAGCTGTCTGCAGCCTCTGCAGCACGATTTGATCCCCAGCCATCCCGGGAGCTACCCACATGTTGCAGCAGACCTCTCCTGTCTTGCCTACTGCTCTCCTCAACAGTGTATTTCAGGGGCCTCCCCGGTGGCGCAGTGGTTGAGCGCTGGGTTGTGAAGCTGCCCGCAGCCACTGCAGCCCTGGTTCGATCCCCAGCTGCTCCCCGGCCACTGGTTGAGGGTCCCACATGGCGCGCAGACCTCTCCTGCCGCCCGCTGTTCCCCTCAGCAGTGTACTTTGGTCCTTCTGCCTGTTCTGCCCCCCGTGTCTGGCTCTGGTGAATTCTCTCACCCTCCGGCGCTTCTGACTGTACCCAGTGCTTGTATAAATAAATAAATAAATCTTTAAAAAAAAAAGTGTATTTCAGTCAGGCTGCCTGTTCTGTTCCCCACTCTGTCTCTGGTGAATCCTCTCACTCCCCACACCTCAGGCCTGTACCCCAGTACTTGTATGCATAAATAAATAAATCTTAAAAAAAGAATAAAAATCATATTGATGATGGGAAAGGCCTCTGTAGAATAGTGCTGATCATCCATTATTTCTCAGGGTCAGTATCCTATAGGTGCTTAAAAAATTAATTCAGATTCATAAACAACATCCCAGACCAACTACATCAGAATCTCTGTGAGTGAGACCCGGGAATTTATAATTTAAATAATTCCTCAGGTTATTTTAGTATAAATTAAAGTCTGAAAAACATTGCCATAGAGTAAATTTCAACAAGAATAATAAAGAGAATAGGCAAAATAAGTTAGATCAAATTAAATCTTGAGGCAGTAAACAGTAAGAGCATCTACTGACTCCTCTTTTAATGATGTATCTGTATGACTACCTAGTTCTTTTATTGATTGCAAATGGGTGGATGTTCTCTCCCACATGCATTTCCCTAGAGATAGGATATAGATACTTCCATGTAGATACTACCTACTATTCTGTCAGTGTGTCAGTAGAACCAGGATTAGTGTGATTAATTCAAACTAACTAAAGTCACAAGATATCAAAAGCAATCTAAAAGTTTATAATGAGAAATGTAAACACAGGAATGTTCAGATTGTTGAACATCGTATTCTGAATCTATTAGATAACACACATACAAAACTAAATTATAATCAGAAATTTCCATGGTGAATCTGGAATCATTAAACAAGTCAGTAGATGCTCGTAATGTTTACTGCCTCAGGATTTAATTTGATCTACCTATCCTTCTCCAACACTGGGTTGGAGACTTGAGTATTCCAATTTGCTAATTATGACACTGTCTTCCCTAGACATTGCTAGAAATTCATAGGTGGTTCTCTGATTTTTCCTAATGTGGTAATTTTCTTTCTGATAATTCAGTTTTCTCTCTTTTTAAAGATTTATTTTATTCATTGATGCATATAAGAACTGGGGTATAGGCCAGATGTGCAGGGGATGAGAGGATTCACCAGAGACAGAGTGGGGAACAGAACGGGTGGATCTACTGAAATACACTGCTGAGGGGAGCAGCAGCAGGCTAGACAGGAGAGGTCTGCTGCGCCATGTAGGTTGTTAGCTCCCTGGACAGGGATCCAACTTGTGCTGCAGTGCCTACGAATTGCTTCACAGTGCTGAGACTTAACCCCTGCACCACCAGGGAGACCCAATTCAGTCTTTCCTTAACTGATCATTTTTTACCTTTTCAACCTATGATCACATTCTATCCATGTATCTCTGAAACTTAAGAAGAACTTGAACTTTTCTAAATTGAATTATCTACTTAGAAGTAGTTTGGGATTGATTTTCCAAGGGCTTATCTTGCTATGGCCTTTGAGTTTTCTCATTTTCAACTTGAATTTCTAACCTCAATTGTACCGATTTTACAACAAACTTGGGATTAGAAAATATTGTGATAGAATTGTAAAGAGCTCTTAATGTTCAGTAAATGATATTTATACCATACCCCAATGGTAAAAATGCCCATAGCCCAAGCTTTATATTATAAGCATTATATTGCAGTAATTAGAGAACACTTTCAAAGCATTTTCCTGTGTTAGAAGACATTTCATAAAGACAGCAAAGAAACATATAAAAAGATGCTCAACACGATATGTTATCAGGGAAACAAAAATCAAAACAAGATACGTTTACCAATCTATTACAATGGCTAAAATCCAGAATGCTGATATTACCAAATGTTAGCAAATATGTGGAACAACAGAAATTCTCATAAATTGCTGGCAAGAATGCAAAATGGTCTGACCACTTTGGAAGCCATTTTTAAGGTTTCTTAGAAAATTAAACATATTTTTACCATATTATCAATAAATCATGTTCCTTGGTATTTATCCAAAGGAGTCGAAAACTTATGCGACAAAAAATAAACCCTGCACATTTATAATATTTTTAGTCATAATTGCCAAAATGCAAAAGCAATTGAATATCCTTCAGTATGTGTATGTATAAACTGATACATCTGGACAATGCAATGCTATTCAGCACTAAAAAAAGATATGAGCTATCATGTCATGGAAAGATGTGGAAGGAACTTACATGCATATTAATAGGGGAAAGAAGCCATATTCTAACTACACAACATTCTGAAATAGGTAAAATTTATGGAGGCAATATAAATATCAGTGGTTGCAAGAGGTGGGGAGATGAGAGGGGAGATGAATTGGGAGAACATAGGGGATTTTTAAGACACTGGATATACTCTTTGTGATACTATATTGATAGAAACATATCATTATACGTTTGTTCAAACTCACAGAATATATAACATCAAGAGTAAACCCTCAGGTAAACTATGACATTGGGTAATTATGATGAGGCTACTCAGAAACAGCTTCTTGGGCTGATTTTGCAGGTAGTTTATCTTGCTCTGGTAGAATAATAACGCACACATACACAAATATACACAGATAAACTTATGGGAGGGTTTCATAAATAACAGATTTTTACTGTAGTGTCATCCTTGATTTAAAAAATACCATTCTGTGGCCTCCCTGGTGGTGCAAGGGGTTAAGACACAATCTATGAAGATATCCGCAGCCACAGTGGGAGCCAGGGAGCTACCATATGGTGCAGCAGACCTCTCCTGACTCACCTGCTGCTCCCCTCAGCAGTGTATTTCAGTCAGTCTGCCTTTTCTGCTCTCCACTCTGTCTCTGGTGAATCCTCTCATCCCTCACACCTCTGACCTGTACCCCAGATCTAGTATGCATAAATAAATATATCTTTAAAAAAAATACCATTCTGGTAAGTGATGTTGTTAATGGGGGAGGCTATGCATGTGGAAGGGAAGAAGGTATATGAGAAATCTCTGAACCTTTTTCTAGATTTTGTTGTTAACCTAAAACTAAAGGATCTAAAAAACTAATGAATCTAAAAACTAAAGGATTTAAAAAATAAATTTCAAATGAAATACTATAAATAATAAGCATGTCATAACATCTTTCCCCAGAGATATTGGCATGTTGGCATTTTCATCATTTTTGCATTTCTGCTTCAGTTTTTTTTTCTTTCCCTCACCTTTCACATATAAAAATATGGTGTCTGTTCTGCCAATCCAATGTGATTCTTCTGTGTGGATATCCACTCTGCCCCTTTTAAAAATAATTCCTAAATTTTAAAAAGGTCTAAAATATAGAGCTTTTCTCTAGATGACAATCAGCATTTGGATTTTAATGAAGAATTTATATTTAGAATCATTTTATTTAGGTAATTCTTTGCTCAGCCTTTGTCCAAACTTTATATTATAGCATGTGGAAATACTTTAAAAGAGCAAATGAAGGAAGCAAATGCTAACTTTGTTGTTGCCTCAAAGTTATAAAAGTTAGTAATAAAACTTTTATTATAAAAACATTAATTATAGGGCCTCCCGGTGGCGCAGCGGTTGAGCATTGGGTTGCGAAGCTGCCCACAGCCTCTTCAGCACTGGTTCGATTCCCAGCCACCAGGCTAGGGTCCCACATGGTGCGCAGACCTCTCCTGCTGCCCGCTGCTCCCCTGAGCAGTGTACTTCGTCACTCTGCCTGTTCTACTCTCCGCTCTGGCTCTGGTGAATTCTCTCACCCTCCTGCACCTCTGACTGTACCCAGTGCTTACATAAATAAATAAATAAATCTTTTCAAAAATTAATTATAAAAAACAACAACAATAAAATTAGTACTAAAATGTACATTTATGTGCTGAAGTAAGAAAGGCCTTGTCTCTTAGCTTTTGTGAATCTAGTCTTCAGAGCAATAAAATAAGAAAAAAATTATCTATTTTATGGGTTTTGGTGAAAATGAAATAAGGCATACATATTTCAAAATATGAATGTGTCATACTGCTATAATTTAATATTTTATAATTGTTAGTATTAACAATTATCCTGATATCATAAAGGTATAAAGGGCATACTTATGATCCCACTGAACAAAAGTTTCAAAGCAAATTCTGAAGTAAAATAATATATATCTCAGTGATGTTATACCAATATTATACACACACACACACACACACAGAGGAACACTTAATTTGGAGGGTCTCATAAATAACAGATTTATATGCAAATATTGTGCACCAGGTATGCCCTACTTACATATATATTATTCTTTAGTTTTTTTCTCTTTCCAGTTCATCTTCTACATTGCCAAATTTAGTTACCTTTCTTTGGGGAGAAAAAAAGTCCCAATTTAGTCATTCACCTAAGATTGTTTCATTGAATTTGAATTCCTCAGTTTGGCAGAAAGACCTGGCATAGAAGCAGGAACTTCCTCTTATTCTCTTCTCTTTCTCCATATAACACTGAGATAAATATGCTTCAGACACAGAAAATACCTTACTATTCCTCAGATATTACAGGACCTTTTCTAATGTTTGACTTTCTACTTTCTGATATTTTTTTCATTCTCAGAATAACTTTTGTTTCATCCATGAACTTCCAGATCCTCCTAGTAGGAAATAATTTATTTCCCCCTTAAATTCTCAGAGCATGTTCATTCATTCATTTAACCAGTATTTATTGAGTGATTACTATATACTGAGCAGTCTGCTAGAAAATGCTAGTGACATTACAATAAAATCATGGTCCATAACCTGATTGATTTTAGGGATGGTAATATTAAATAAATTCACAATAACTACATAATTAAACTATGATAGTGTTATAAAAAATGTATGGGGTTTGATGAAAGCACATAACTAGTGTTTGGTGTATAGGATCAGGGAAGATCTCTGTTTGAAAGTAGGATTTAAAATAATACCTGCAATAAATAGCCATTAGTCAGGTGAAAGGTATTAAAACAGAATGAAAAACATATGTAGAGTTACTGAGACAGCAATGAGTTTTGGGAGGATAATGCTAAGTGAACTAAGTCAAAAGGAGAAAGACAAATACCAGATGGCCTCACTTATATGTGGAATACAGAGAAACATTTCAAAAGAAGTAGACAAAACAAAACAAATAATAAACTCATAATATCTGACAGCAGAATGGACACTGGTGGTAGGTAGGTAGAGTATGACTATATATATTTGTATCCCAAAACAGATATAACAAAGTAAATCTACTTTACTTCAATAAACAATGGGAATGGGTGGGGGAGGAAGACAATAGACCAACATGACTGGAAGGTAATAATCAATGAGGATGGTGTCCTAAGATGATGCTGGAAAATGGGTAGAAGCATGATCATGAAAGACATTATAAGCAATATTAAATATTTTAAATTTGTCCCAAACAACATCAGAAATTTTGAATAGAGATGAAAAAGAAACAAGCTTTTATTTGCATTTTAAAGAGATTTGATTTATTCTTGCATAGAAGAATTGGGGTGTAGGCCAGAGATACAGCAGGAGTGGTTTGTTGATAGGATTCCCCAGGAGACAGAGTGGGGAGCAGAGCAGGTGGATCCACTGAAATACACTACTATGGGGAGCAGCAGACAAGACAGGGGAGGTCTGCTGTGTCATGTGGGTTAGCTCCCTGGCCAGGGATGGAACTAGGGCTGTTGTGGTGGGCTGTCGAGGTGGGAGTGCTGAGACTTAATCCTTAGGCCACCAGGGAGGTCCCTTATTTACATTTTAGAAAAAACACTCTCTATAATATGTGGAAAATAGGTCCTCCCTGGTGGCACAAGAGGTTAAGATGCAATCCATGAAGCTAACCACAGCCACTGCAGCACTAGTTGGATCCCTGGCCAGGGAGCAACCCACATGGTGCAGCAGACCTCTCCTGCCTCCCCGGCTGCTCCCTTCAGCAGTGTATTTCAGTCAATCTGCCTGTTCTGCTCCCTACTCTGTCTCTGGTGATCCTCTCACTTCTCCCCTCCCCCTGCACCTCTGCCCTGTATCCCAGCTCCTGTATGCATATCTTTTAAAAAAATGTGGAAAATAGGAGGTACATAAGACTGGTTGCAGAAGGTATGTTAATCTAGGTGATAGATGATGGTAACTTGGATTAGTTGGGGCTAGAATGCCATGATTCTCAAAAACCATCCTTAACTGACCTTTATATTCAACAAGAAATGTGGAACCACTGGAAGTTTTAAGTAGGGAAGTGATATGATCATATTTTAATTTCTAAAAGATCACTTTAATCCTTATATGGAGAGAGAATATTAGTAGGCTAAGAAGGAATGCAAGGTGATGAATTTATGCATTAGTCCACGTTTGATAGTTTGGAATGGGCTGGTGGCAGTAGATGAGTTCTGGAACTAGGATGTTGACTCTAGAGAAGGAGACAAATGGACAGTTATAAGATACTCTTTTAGAGGTAGAACCAAGAGGACTCCGTGACTGATTAGACAGAGGGTTGTTAGAAAAATGAATCAAAGATGAACTTTGCAGATAGAGGTAGATGTGGCTAAATAAAAATTAGTGATGAAGGGTAGGTAGGCAACTTTGTTTTTGCACATGTTAAGTTTTAGATGCCTGTTAGACATGCAAGTAGAAAATTTAATAGGAAGTTGGTTAAGTCTGAAGCATGAAAAAATGTACTTACTTGTCTGAAATATCTTATACTAAAGTTTTCCTAGACTTAGAAACAACAGGGTAACAATGATTTATTTATCTATTATTTCCTGTGGTATCAAAAATATAAGATGTGTTCTACATATATTTATTTGGATTAAATTATGCAGGCAATTTCACTAGCTGTTTTATCACAATATAAACACCTAATTAATGCAATGGAAAAAATTCAGTAAGCCTTATGTTTTTCTTTACAATTATAGTTTAACATGCCTTATGACTGAATTGACATAGCTTAATAGATATTCTGTCAGTGGCTTTCTGAAGTTAGAAGTGTTTGGAACACAAATTCTCATAAAAATATATGGATAGTAGGGCCTCCCCAGTGGCGCAGCGGTTGAGCACTGGGTTGCAAAGCTGCCTGCCAGCAGCCTTTGCAGCGCCGGTTCTATCCCCGGCTGCTCCCCGGCCACCGGAGGAGGGTCCCACATGGTGCGCAGACCTCTCCTGCTGCCCGCTGCTCCCCTCAGCAGTGTACTTCGGTCCTTCTGCCTGCTCTGCTCCCCGCTCTGGCTCTGGTGAATTCTCTCATCCTCCTGCGCTTCTGACTGTACCCAGTGCTTGTATAAATCAATAAATCAATAAATCAATAAATCTTAAAAAAATAAAAATAAAGTAGATACACTTATTAAAAAAATATACATGGATAGTAGAACTTCTGGCTATGGCAAGGTGAAGATCAGGAAATTTTATCATTGAAAAACATTGTAAACTTGGAGAAAATTATGGGGCCTCCCTGGTGGCGTAGGGAATATGTCTCAGCACTATCACCTCTATGGCCTGAGTCCAATCCCCAGCCAGGGAGCTAACCCACATACAGCTCAGCAGACCTCTCCTGTCTTTTCTGCTGCTTCCCTCAGCAGTGTATTTCAGTAGATCTACTTGTTCCGCTCCCCACTCTGTCTCTGATGAATCCTCTCACCCCCCACACCTCTGCCCTACACTCCAGTTCTTCTATGCATACATAAATAAATAAATCTTAATAAAAGAAACCTGGAGAAAGTTAACAAAAACAGCCATTTCAAACCCTGAAATTTACCACACATTTGGTCCATTGACCAGACATTTATCCGAGAAGTCTTGTCTTCAAAAATCACTGATTTGGGGTATACAGAGCAGGACTCCATGGAATTAGAACCTGGAGTGGTTCCCAATAATCCTTACCCCTAGTTCTTTCAGCTCAAAGGTTCAGTTAGGGCTTACATACTGAAAACCACAAGACATTGCCAAGAGAAATTTAAGGATAATGTTTAATTCAAGCAACAAGGCTCTGATAAGAAAGAAAAAATCTGGTTCTCTTTATTTAACTATAACTTTTATTTTAATATGCTCTTTAATGAAAATACATTTGAGTTGCATTTGCACAATCCAATCTACATTTTGTTTATTTCCATTGGTAAATTTTATCTTTTTACTTTTTAGTTATTTTGTAATTTTTTAAAAAATTAACTAACAATACTGTATATGATGTGTGGGTGCTTGATAGTGGTAACATACATCTAGAGAGATGTGAATCTATATCCTTAAATCATATACAGTGCTGAATTTTTTTAAAATTATTTTACCTTATGATGATAAAGCCATTAACATGAGACATATTATCTTTTTAAATTTAAAGTGTACCATAAATTATTGTTGTCAACTACATGTACAATGTTGTGCAGCACATCCCTAGAGCTTGTTTATCTTAACTGAGATTTAGTGAGGAGTCATTTTTATGATATCCACAGTATAAGTTATTGAAAATACAGACCATGATATTTTTGACATATAGTTCCCTTTAATTGCCTGTCATCTGTAAAACAATTTTCAGATAATTATTTTCTAGAATTCTTGCTTTATAAAATAAAATGCTAAAGAAAAAGACAGAGAAATATCAATAAACAGGATCAAAAATGAAAGGGAAATTACAACTGATATGGCTGAAATCCAGAGGATAATAAGAGATTACTATGAACATTAAGTATAAACAAGATCAACAACTTAGACAAGACATACAAATTTTTAGAATTATATAGTCATCCAAACCAGAATAGGAAAGACATAGAAAACCTGAACAAATCAATCACAAGCAAGGAAATTGAAAAAGTAATCAACTTTTCCAAAAAACAAAAGCCCAGGATTAAATGGTTGCATAAGTGAGTTCTGCCAAATTATCAAAGATGAACTGACACCTATCTTGCTAAAACTCTTTCAAAATATCAAGGGCCTCCCTGGTGTTGCAAGGGATTAAGATGCAACCTATGAAGCTATCCACAGCCACTGCAGCACGAGTTTGATCTGGCCAGGGAGCTACCCACATGGCGCAGCAGACCTCTCCTGACTCACCCGCTACTCCCCTCAGCAGTGTATTTCAGTCAATCTGCTGTTCTGTTCCCCACTCTGTCTCCAGTGAATCCTCTCACAAACACCCCCCCACAACTCTGGCCTGTACCCCAGTTCTTGATGCATAAATAAATAAATATTTAAAAAACTCAAGACAAAAGGAATCCTTACAAAAACATTTTATGAGGCCAACATCACTCTAATACCAAAACCAAACAAAAACAACACACAAAGAAAACACTACAGAGCAATATCCCTAAGGAACACAGATACTAAAATCCTCAATGAAATCTTAGCAAATGAAATCCAACAATACATTAGAAAGATTATACATTATGACCAAGTGGGACTTATACCTGAGATAGAAGAATGGTTCAACATCCAAAAATTAATCAATGTAATTAATCACATCGACAAAAAGAAAGCTAAAACCATAAGACCATATCAATAGATGCCAAGAAAGCATTTGCTAGTATTCAACATCCATTTATGATGAAAACTCTTAAAAAAACAGGGGTAGGGCCTCCCCTGGTGGTGCAGCGGTTGAGCACTGGGCTGCGAGGCTGCCCGCAGCCTCTGCAGCGCCGGTTCATTCCCCCGCCGCGGGCAAGGGTCCCACCAAAAAAAAAAAAAAAAAGAAAAAAAAAGAAAAGGAAAGAAAGAAAGAAGGAAAGAAAGAAAGAAAGAAAAGAAAGAAAGAAAGAAAGAAAGAAAGAAAGAAAGAAAGAAAGAAAGAAAGAAAGAAAGAAAGAAAGAAAGAAAGAAAGAAAGAAAGAAAGGGGTAAATGGAACACATCTTAACATAATAAAAGCCATATATGACAAACCTACGGCTAGCATCATTCTCAATGGTGAAAAACTGGAAGCCTTTCCATTAAGATCTAATGCAAGACAAGAATGTCCACTCTCACCACTATTCCTCAACACAGTATTGGCAGTCCTAGCTAGAGCCACTAGGCAAGAGAAAGATATAAAATGAATCCAAATAGAGACGGAAGTAAAGCTATCATTATTTGGAGATGACATGGTAATATAAATAAGACAACTCAATACATAGAAAGACTAATTAAACCAATAAACCAGTTAGTAAAGTGGTAGGTTGTATACAAAATCAATGAACAAAAATAAGTTGTCTTCCTATATGTAAAAAATTAGCACAAAAGAAAGAAATTGAGAAAACAATCTCATTTAAAACCACCCCCCCGCAAAAAAAAAAAAAAAAAAAAGTGAAGAAAGCTATACCTAGGAGTAAACCTAACAAAGGAGATGAAGGGCCTATGCAAGGAAAACTGTTAAAGAAACACAAGAAGAAACAAAGAAATGGAAAGATATCCCCTGCTCGTGGATTGGAAGAATAAATATTTCTAAAATGACCATTTTACCAAAAGTAACATGCAGATTCAATGCAATTCCAGTAAAAACCTCAATGCATTCTTGAAATAATTGGAGGAAACATAACTGAAATTCACATCGAATCACAAAAGACCCCCAAAAGTCAAAGTTGTCATGGTAAAAAGGAGAAAAAATAGGGGGCATTACACTTCCAGACTTTATACTCTGAAGCCCATAATAATTGTAACAGCATGGTACTGGGGAAAAAAAAAAAAAACAGAAATATAGATTAATGGAATTAGAATTAAGAAACAGAAATAAACCCAGACATATTGTTAGGGGGAAAAGGATGTCCCAAAGCTAATTCCATACAGGCTTTGTGGACTCCACCCCCACCCCAGGTCAAAGCCAAAGACTGGGAACTCCAAATCCCATCACCATCAAAGGGAAGGTGCATCCTTTTCCCACTAACAATATTAGGACAGCTAATCTATGACAGAGGAAGGAAGAATATACACTGGAACAATGGAAGGCTCTTCAATAAATGGTGCGTAAAGATTGGACTGCAATATGCAAAATAATGAAACTAGACCACTATTTGACACCATACACGAAAATAAACTCCAAATGGATGAAAAACTTGGATGTAAGACCTGAAGCCATAAAATACATAGAAGAAAGCAGACAAAATACTCCAAGACAGAAACCTCAGAGGTATCTTTACTGATGTCTCCAGCAGCAATGAAAACAAAAGAAAGATAAACATCTGGGACCACATCAAACTAAAAAGCTTCTGCACAGTGAAAGAAACTATAACTAAAAGGAAGAGACACCCTACTGAATGGGAAAACATATTTTCCCACCATACAAAGGATGATATCAAAGGTCTACAGAGCTCACAGGTCTCAACAAAAACAAAGCAAACAATCTAGTCAAGAAATGGGTAGAACTAAAAAGATACTTCTGCAAAAAGGAAATGCAACAGGTATTTGAAAAAAAATGCTCAACATCACCTACAATCAGGGAAATGCAAATCAAAAGTTTAATGAGATACCATCTCACACTGGTGAGAATGGCCCATATCAAAAAGACTGGCAACAACAAATGCTGGTGAGGATGTAGAAAAAAAAGGAAGCTTCTTATACTTGGTGAGCATGTAAACTGGTTCAGCCCCTATAGAAAACAGTGTAGATGTTTTTCAAAAGACTGAAAATTGATCTGCCGTATGACCCAGAAATCCCACTCCCAAGTATCTACCCAAAAATACAAAAACATATTCAAAAGGAAACCTCCATTCCCATGCTTATAGCAGCACTATTTACAATAGCCCCAAAACAGATGAGTGAATCAAGACGATGTGATAATCTGGTAATAAGGATATGAATATTGTGTACTCCTAAAAACTACTGAGCAGTCAAAAAAGATAAACTCATGTCATTTGCAGCAACATGGATGGAGCTAGAAGGGATTATATTAAGTGAAATAAGCCAAAAGGAGAAAGATAAATAACGGATGGTATCACTTATTAGTGGAATATAGAAAAAACAAAGGATCAGACAAAGACAAACTTTAAAACCATTTCTTGAAAATTCACCATTGATCTTTAGGCTTTCAGAGGGGGAGTGAGAAGGATGAAAACAGGGGAATGGGGGTTGAGAGAGACCACAGTGGACTATGGCAGAAGACTATGGGTGCTTTGGTGGCAGAAAGGTTGCGGTGACCATTCCTGGGGCGGGACAATGGTCGGGGAATCTTATACTATCAAAATACTAGCAAGGATGTAAAATAATGGTACTTCAATAACAACGATAAAGTACAATGAAATATATGTATATATTTACTATATTGTTACACTAATATAGGTTTAAACTTCTACATAGAGCTTTTATTCAACTATAACATTAAAATATTACAACTACAACCGCAAGGCGAATAAAATTCAAATTAACATCATAAAAACAAGAAATAAAACACTAACAAAACAGCAGGGTTATGTGAATATAAATTTTAATTTAATATGAAATATCAACCCTCATTAGATTCCATATTTTTCTTCTGAAGATTCTGTATCTCCCAGCTATTAAAGAGTTGTGTGAGGTGCTATTATTTAGAAGTTGGTTACTAAAAGACTAAATCTTATAAATCCTAATAATTTAGTAAACAATATGATTTGTTGCATGTCAGGTTAAGTACCAGTAAACTTGGCATATTTAAGGAAAAATAATTAATAAAGTAAGATATAATTAAAGGATTTACATCAGTGAGAAGCTAAATATTCCTATCAAGAGTCAGCTCATTAGTTCAGTATGTTAATAAGCAATAAGTGTGTTGCGCAGTGCACTACTATGTGCAAAAATAGTTATACACCAGAAATATCTCAGTCCTTTTCTTAGGGAAATTTTAAAAATACCTAGGAAAAGAACATGTATTTGTACAGATAAGGGTCTATGTGGCTCATTACAATATTTATCAAAGAGCATAAAAAAATGTAATGTTACCCAAGTAAATAAGCCCTGAAGGAAATGAAATTAAAGACTGACACCACATTGGGTGTTTCTGGAGAAGTCTAGTAATGAAGTTAGAATTCACTGAGCATTCACCATGTTCTAATTTTACATGTATAAGCTATCAAAAATTCACTATGGCTCTATAAGATAGATGTCAGTAATATACTTGTTTTACAGATGAGGAACCAGAAGCAAAGGAGGTTGAGAAATTTGCCCAAGGTCGCCAGAGGTTAAAAGACACAGGTCTGACTACAAACAGTGGTGTATCACTAAAGTTTTGCAATTAGAGGAGGTTTTATAAAGTGTTTTCAGGACAATTTTTCAAAGAACTATTTATAGCATATATTAGAAGCTAAGGAACAGCTTGGAGGTGCCTGCAAGCAGATTGGCTATTCTAATAATTTATGAATTCTATCTTTATATCATTTTAATTTTTTTCTTCCAGAAAAGGCAGAACTCATCCTTATGATGTCAGATAAGGAGATTGTGTTAATTGGAGCACTTGGTTACCTTTAAATGGGTGATTATTAGTCTTTTAGACAGACAAACATTAATTGTAAGAGCAATATGGATAAATTTGTTCAATTTAACAATTTTGACATTTTATTTATATCTAGTTTAAGAGTCACTAAAACAAAGTAATGAATCTGGAGAAGGTATGGTTCCGTTATTTATTATTCTGTAGTAAGTGGAGATTTTGATAATAAAAAAAAATGAGTTCATTAGACATCCTGTTCATTTACTCACTTATGGTCAGTTACTATACAGTTACCTTGCTTCCTCTTTGTAATTACTGAGATAGAGAACAGTGAAATGTTAGCTAGCTTCACCTAGAAATATTAATATGAGATTTGCTGAAGCATACATCTTTACCACATTGTAAGCATATAATTTAATAGAAAAATCTGCAACAGTGAAAAATAACTAAGGACATTCATTCTCCCCTTAACAACAAAATGTGACTTAATATGAAAAAGGTAAATTCAACTTATTTTTTTAAGTTAAAACACAGCAACTTGAGCTGATTAAATTTATTAGCTTGAGTCCTGGAGTATAGTTGTCTGGGATAGGAATCCTTATAAGGTCCTGTGACTGGTATAATAATAGAAAACACTTATTGAGCATTTATGAACCTGATGAATAATTTACATAGATTACCCCAGTTCCTATTATTATATTTTTTTAATAGAGCGAGGGTTGGAGATATGTGACTTGTTCAGGGTCATACAGACAGTAAGTGGGAGGATTTAAATCCAGGCAGTCTGACCCCAGAGTCTATGCTCTTTCTGGATAACAATTTTACTCAGGGATAGGAAATCTTCTATAAAAAACTAATGTCAATAAATTCTGGAATACAAATAAAATTCATGTTTAAAATGTGTAGATTTCAAGGGAGTACCCTGCTTTCAATGGGTACCGTTAGGTTAGGTCATACCTTAGAGCTCCTCAAAGTACAGGTTCCATTGCCACTAGGGATACTTAAATGGAAAAATTCCTAGGATACTTTTCATTTAATTGTAGATTGGATCCACTGGCATTTGCTTTAAGCTCTGACCTCCCAGTGTTTGGCTGTTAACCAAATAAAGTCGTTAAGCATGTTTAGAATTAATGAAAACCATCAGTTTCATTAAATTAGTTTGTTCTATTATACTTTTTCAAGCTAAGATTATTGTATAAGCCAGAAAAACTCAACGACTGGTGCCCCTAAAAATGCTAACACCTGAGAACATAACTACTACCAGAGGAATGGAACAGTGACCATGACTGTCAGATAAAACTAGTTCTAGCACCTCTGGTTCAGTTCATTCATTCACTTTTTTTCATTAAAGATGGTATAGTAGAATAATTAAAAAATGTCTGTAATCAACCAACTAGCTTTACATATGAGTTCTTTTAATTATAAGCAATGTAACCTTAGGTAAGAAGTTATTTGCTTAATCATAGCATCCTCAGTGAGGACAGTAATAATGATATGATGATAATATCATAAAGGATAGTATGAAGATGATAATGAAGCCCTCAATGGGGTCATAAAAATGTAGTGTCCTCCTCTCAAAGTCCATCCATGTTGTAACAAATGGCTTTTTATAGCTGAATAGCATTTCATTATGTATATATAAAACATCTTTTTTATACATTCGCTCATCATCAGGGACCTGGTTTGTGAAGTGATAAATACATTGGAAGTGATAAATAGTTATTAGTCAGTAACAGCTATGAACTACATATGCTTAGGAAAAATATCCATTATCAGAGGACCTGAACAATTTTTATCTACTTACTAATATGCCCCTAAACCAAAATCACTGACATTGGTGAAAATGAGATACAGTGAGTTTTAGTTTCAGGTAATGAAGATTGCACAATTTATAAGTCAGGAATTTGAAAGCTCTCAAGAAAGAAAAGCACTGTATGTGGTGTAAAATATTAAAATAATACCTGGTTTTGGATTTCATTTAAAACTGTGATAATTATTTTTCCTTTGAGGTTACAGGAGCTATTTTATAGGGAGATAAAGACAAGTTGGATGTGTGGCTATTTGAACTTAGAATATCAGGACCTAATATTATTATTAATCAAAAAGTTGCCAAGTTCCATGAAATTTCCACCTTTATGAATATTAGAGTTGGAAGAATCTCAATTTGTACATTCTTAGGCTGCTTCCACAACATAAGTCGCAGCATAAGAAATGCTGAGTGGCTTAAATTATATAACAAGAAAGGTTTCTTTATACACAATATCAATAAATTACAATATTTAGAAAATAGCAAATAATACTGAACTTAAGTTCTATGTGCCATTATTAGCTCCATTTTAGAGAGGGAGCACAGAGATAATAAAAGTGCAGCTACATGGATGGAACTGGAAGGGCTTATGCTAGGGAAATAAGTCAGAAGGAAGAGATATATGAGATGGTTTCACTTATATGTGAAATATAGAGAAATTGAACAAAGGGTCAGAAAAAAGACAGAACTTGCAATCTGACCATAGATGTGAGGGACAGAAGGGAGGAGGAGGGAGAAGGAGAGAGAGGCATCAAAACATGGGGAAAAAGAGCACAAGAGACTGTGGTTATGGACTAGGGGTACAGTGGTCATGGGGTAACACTAAGGACTACATATGAAATCAAATACTCTACAAAAATGAACAATGATGTAAGAAAATAAATAAATAAATTTAATTTAAAAAAGTGACATAAACTGCCCATTATCTAATATCATTGCTGTATTAATCAATGAGCTTATTAAAACAAGTATACAATGGAACAACATAGAGTTCAACATATACCCACACATATATGGACAGTTTGTTTTAATTATGGTGTAAAGTTAAGTCAGTAGAGATAGTATAGTCTTTTCAAAAAATGATGCTGGAACCATTAGATATCAATATGTAAAACAAATAATTTCAATTTCAATCCATCTAAATTTAAAACCTGATATACAAAAATTCTAAAAACACACAGAAAAGTATATTTGTGACCATAGGCTATGGAAAGATTTCCTAGAGATGACACCAGAAGCATCATCCATAAAATAATGCAAAAAAAATAAGATGAACATATCAAAATTACAAACTTCTGCTCTTTGGAAAAAAGTGAAAGGCGTTATTAATTAGGTGAAAAGAAAATCCACCAATTGGGAGAAAATCTTTGAACAGAAATTTTATTTGATAAAGGACTTGTATTCAGAATACAAATATATAAAGAATTCTCAAAACTCAATAGTAAATCCAACTTAAAATATGAATAGATATTTCATATGAATATGAAATATGTATAATATGAATATGAATATGACTATAAATATGAATAGATGTGGATGGTAACTCTATACACAAAAAGATGTTCAATTAGTTTTAGTCATTAGGGAAATCGAAAGGAAAACTACAGTGAGATACATGCCTATTAGAATAGCTAAATTTGAAAAAACTTACAGGCACTCTTGGCAGGAATACAAAATTGTACAAACCACTTTGGAAAACAGGTAATTTCTTAAAAAGTTAAATACATATACCATTTTATCCAATCATTCCACTCATAGATATTTTTCTAAAGGGAATTAAAACACATGTCCTTTCAAAGACTGAAATACAAATTAATATGGCAGCATCATTTATTTTGTCTGTCAACTATATTTTTGTGCCTGCTATGTGCCAGGTACACGTGGTATAGGAGAGCAATCAAATGGTGAATAAAAAATTACTGGACTAGCTGCAGTCTCAAAACAAAACTTGAAAACATATGCCCATTAACAAATTATAGTATACCTAAATAATGGATTCATCAACTAGACATGACTTTTGATGCACACGACATGGATGAATCTCAGAATAATTATTCTAAGTAAAATAAGAGTAGCTAAAAGAGGGACAGATTACATGATTCTATCGATGAAACATCTAAGGAAGGGCAAACTAATCTACATAAACAGAGAGAAGATCAGTGGTTGCCTAAGGACACAAAAGGATCATAAAGTGGCATGAAGAAACCTTTGGGGATGATAAAATTTTTCATTATTTTGACTATGGTGATGACTTCACAGGTATAGAGAATTATCAAAATATCAGATTATTCACTTTATGTACAGTTGTCTCTTTTTTGTCTATTATACTTCACTAAAATTATTTTTAAAAAGAATTAACTTGCGTGTTCAGATAAAGCCTGTCTATATGAACTAACAAAAATAAGAATAAAAATATGTCCAAAAATAAATTAACTTGCGACATTGGCTTCTTAAATACCTACAACAAAATATGATGCTTTAGCACTTGTCATTGTATATTATGTATGTGTGTTTGTGTGGCACGGGTGGTGGGTGAGGTTATATATTCATATCAGGGAAGGTGTAAACAGATATACAAGAGTCATGCTCATTCTGAGTTTACCAACATATTCTGTGCTAAAAATCATCTCACATAGAAGTATGAACATTTCACCCCAAACAGAATACCATAATCTAATGGAACAGAGTACATATCATTATGCAATTAATGTATAGATAGCCTTATGAAGAAAAGAAAACATATTGCATCCTAGAACTAACACTTATAAAATACTTACAGTAGAAAATAGATGGCATGATGCATAAATTGAATCCATTATATGAAGAAAAAGGTTATTTTATTTTAGGGATCTAACATTATAAAATTAACTAACAGATAAAAAGGTACAAAAATAAAAGTGTGTTATGAGAAACCTAAGATGGTACATATATATAAAAAGTAGACCACTGGTTAGAAGAAGTTATCTATAGTGTATGGCTTAGGGGAAAAATTATGTCAAAATTGAGAATCAGAATACTTTATTAATATATTATCTGTTTGAGGTTTTCAGAAGATTTTTTTTTCTTTTTATTCTCCCTGGTTCAATCCAAACTTTTCTAGTATCAGTGTGAGTGATTAAGTACTAATCCTTGAAAAGCATCTAAACAACAACCCAAGTAGATAAATTTAGAATGAAAGATGTAATTGAGACACATTTATCCAATATCATAAGCTGAAACAGATATGTTTTAAAAGAGTCATAGTTGTTTTAAATCAAATCCAATATTATTTTACCTTTAGAATTTCACCACCAATTAATTTTCCCCTTAATTCGGTGGAAAACCAATCAAGGATCTGAATGGACAATTCTCAAATGGACAATAAACATATGAAAAGACATTCAATCTTACCACTAATCTAAGAGAAACAAATACATACATAATAATAAATTAATTTGGAGATATTCACTAAAAAATGAGACTAGTGATTGCCTTTCAGTGTTTTTTTGAGTTACTTTTAATTTGTTATTTGTGTTTTAATATACTATCTGACTTTTTTCAATTAATACATATATTTTACACAAAATATAAAGTTATTTAAAAACTGTTTCAGTTGTTTGCAGAAAAAAATACAGTCAACAGATCAGAAGAGACTTCAGAAAGAGACCTAATCAATTTAGTTAATACAAGACAATGGTGTTGTTTCAAATAAATGTGAGCAGAAAGATTATCAAATAATGGTACAACAAAAACTAGCTAGCTAGTAAAAACATTCAAAATATCTGGATCCATAACTAATTGCTTACTCCAAAATATCATTTTCTGATGATACAAAGTTTAATGTGTATATGAAGCCACTGAGATCTATAAAAGGTAAGATCATTCATTCAAAAAAGATTTCCATCATTTTGAATGAAAATAATAAGCTGCAGAACAATATTTAAGACATGACCCCATTGATTTAAATCACTGCTTTCATAGTATCTGTTTTGATTTAAATTATGAAATGAAAGCATATACACCCAGTACAGTAAGTTTTCATTCACCATTTTATTGCCATCCTCTACCACATGGACCAAGCACATGGCAGGCACACAAATATATTAGTTGAAAGACATAAGAAATGAATTCTTACACAGTGTTGGTGTGACTGTAAATTTGTATAAATTTTCCAGCGAAAGATTGACAATATGTATCAAAGAATAAAATAAGCATACAATTTATTCCAGCACTCCCATTTCTAGGAATTTATCCCATGACTAATTTTCACAGGTGCATATAGTAGGTGTCCAAGATTAATTTTTTATAACAGGTGAAAAATGTGTATGTTAGTGGAGAGATGCTGCGGGAAGTAGTTGCTATACAACAGATATTTGGTTAAATAAATTAAGGCAAATATTTCTATGGACTATGCATTTATTTTAAAATAAGATATTGATCATCCACCTTATGGAATATGTGATTTCACTATTTTAAAAGTCATAACTGATAAATAAGCATATTAGAAAACATTATGATGGTACATATATAATAGAGTAGATATAAACAGGCAGGTGTGTATGTGCACAAAAAAAATTCTGGAAGGAAATGCTAACAATGGTTATCATTTCATTGTTAAGATTGTGTATTTTTACTATCACTATAATTTTCTATATTTTATTTTTTGTTGACTATGCTTATATACCTTGGCAATCAAAAAATAAAAGAAAAACTTATTTACAAAAAAGAAATAAAAGTACTTCCTAACTTTTAAAAACTATGTGACCAAATTGACAAGGAACCAATCCTATAGTAAAAGATCAATGTAACTTTAATACTTTTCCTCATTTTGAAGTAAGTCATCATATTTTATATTTCAATTTACTATCCATATTATATGAGCAGGTTTAGATAGTGAATGTGATTAATTAGGTTATTTTTCTACATTAGTATCACTGCTGTGTTTTTTTCTGCTTCCACAGAAATATCACTGTATCTTCCAATTAAGTCTTTAAAAAACTATATCCTGTGAATTTTTATTTAAATACAGATAAATTCTTTTCATAAAAATGGGCTAAACATGTTCCTTACCTTTCAATGAAAAGTAAACACTGGTCTTTTTGGTTGTACCAAGGTAGTTGTTCTGTAGCAGAAAAGAATCCTGCAAATAAAAATAGCAGATACCTGTTTTTAAACTTCATTTTGTAAACGTTATTCACATATTACTGGACGTGTAAATCATACTGTAGTATGAGTATAAATTGGTGCCAGATGACGTTATAAGGTATACCCTGGCAGAGGATGCACTTTGATTAGCACGAATTCCCCCTCTATTGCTGCTGTTCGAAGAATTGAAAACTGCTCCACAAAAGTATAAAGCAAACCGTCTGCTGTGAAATAATATTACCTAATATTTGGGTACCCTTTTATTTTTATCTGCAAGGTTGTTAGAATCAGTGAGGGCTACGTAGCAAGTCAGCAGCAAGGTTGGGGTATATTGTATGCTAGCTTAAAAAGAGAAATCTAGTTAAAAAAAAAAAAAAGGTGTAACTGACTCACGTCAACATGGGATCGCATACCTTGTAGCTGAATACAAACCAGGGTTGCCAAACATCACAGACAGCTCTTATTAAAACTGCTACGTGGAGTGTGGAGTGCAATATGCCTGCTTTCTAGCCCCTCCCCCCAGCCAATAAACGACTCCCCCTTTTCTCCAGTGTAGAAATACATGCTCATAGAATATTTAGATAAGATAAAGAGATTTTGAAAAAAAAAATCATCCATAATCACACTACCCGATGATGCCACTTGGAGTATTTTCATCCATTTTTTTTTTTTAAAAAACAGATTTTTGTCAAGAGGCCCCTGACAAATCAAACGGGAATTCAGGATGAGCGGATGGGTAAAGGATACTTCTCGTCCTTTGTGAGGAACTATGGCTAATATTTTTACCTTATATCTAAGCTTTTTTGAATTATAAAACTACAAAGATAAGACTTTTGAGGGTAAAAATAACGTCTACCAGGGATGCGTGTCTCAGCTACCAAGGAACGTCTGGGAAGGTAGGCGGAGCTGGGGGGGAGGGTTGTTGAGTTTGGTTAGTCATTGGGTTTAGGTGACGTCAATCAAATTTTCCTAGCAAATGAAGTACGAGGTAAAGGCACACTGGGAACTAAATTAACGGGAGGTCTGACTGAAAGGGGAGGGGGCTTGCGAACGGTGGAGAGATTTTGGGGTCTCTCACTGCGCCATTCGGCTGCGGCAAGCATCAGTCTGGTGCAGCTGCATCTGGGAGACGCCTCTCATCTCTACTGTCATCCAGGCCTCCGCTGCCACTTGCACCTCTGCGGGATCGCTGCAACCATCCTCGCCCAGCCCTGCCGCTTCTGCTGCCTTCACCGCTGCCAGCTCCACAACCCGGGCGTCAGCCGCCGCCACCGCAGCATCCGTGAGTGTCTTTCTGCCCTTCTCTGGGCGCGCGGTCTCTGCGGTAGTCACCACTTTAAGAGGTTTGCAGGCTTGCAAAATGGCAGAAGCTGATATTAATATGGTCTCGGAACCTGCGGCCCCGGGGGTTGCTGAAGAGGTGATGGCTAGTTCATCTAGTGATTCTGGGGAAGAATCTGACAGCAGTAGCTCTAGCAGCAGCAGCAGCAGCAGTTGCAGCAGCAGCCGCAGCCGCTTATATAGAAAGAAGCGGGCACCTGAGCCTTCCGGCAGGGCGCGGCGTGCCCCATCGGGCAGAAATTTTGTGGATCGACTGCCTCAGGCAGTTAGAAATCGCGTGCAGGCGCTCAGAAATATTCAAGATGAATGCAACAAGGTAGACACCCTGTTCTTAAAGGCAATTCATGATCTTGAAAGAAAATATGCTGAACTCAACAAGCCTCTCTATGACCGGCGATTTAAAATCATCAATGCAGAATATGAACCTACAGAAGAAGAATATGAATGGAATTCAGAGGATGAGGTGTTCAGCAGTGACGAGGAGGTGCAGGAAGACAGCCCGAGTGAAATGCCTGCCTTGGAGGGTGAGGAAGAAGACAACCCTAAAGAAAAACCTCCAGTAAAAGTTGAAGAAAATGAGGTTCTTAAAGAAATCCCTGAGGCAAAGGCTGAAGAACAATCAGAGTCTAAAGATTTTCTGGAAGCAAAGCCTGATGTAGCAGAAGAACCTAAACAAGTCCCCCAAGCAAAGGCAGAAGATAAAGAACAGCCTAAATCAGAGGAGACTGAGCCAAGGGCTGCAGTTAAAAAGGCTCCTAAAAGAGCACCAGAGGTCAGGCCTAAAGAAAGAATGAATCTTAAAAGAGCTCATAAGGGAAAGCCTAAAAGAGAAGATCCTAAAGGCATTCCTAATTATTGGCTGATTGTTTTAAAGAATGTGGACAAGCTTGGTCCCATGATTCAGAAGTATGATGAGCCCATCCTGAGGTTCTTGTCAGATGTTAGCCTGAAGTTTTCAAAACCTGGCCAGCCAATAAGTTACATGTTTGAATTCCATTTTCTGCCCAATCCGTATTTCAGAAATGAGGTGCTGACAAAGACTTACATGATAAAGTCAAAACCAGATCACAATGATCCCTTCTTTTCTTGGGGATGGGAAATTGAAGATTGCAAAGGCTGTAAGATAGATTGGAGAAGAGGAAAGAATGTTACTGTGAAAACCACCCAGAGCCGCACAACTGCTACTGGAGAAATTGAAATCCAACCAAGAGTGGTTCCTAATGCATCATTTTTCAATTTCTTTAGCCCTCCTGAGATTCCTAAGATTGGGAAGCTGGAACCAAGAGAAGATGCCATCCTTGATGAGGACTTTGAAATTGGTCAAATTTTACACGATAACGTCATCCTGAAATCAATCTACTACTATACAGGAGAAGTCCATGGTCCTTATGATTATTATGGAAACAGGAAAAATCGAAAATAAAAAAGAGGCTTCTTGAAAGAATTTTCTAGGATCTCAGAATTCAAGCAGAAGTGAAGCAGGTTTATATAGTCATGGAAATAACCTGTCCTATAACTCTGCCACTAATACTGCTTACTGTATTGTGTTTTTGTAATTTCTTGGTAGTCTATGAAACTGTCCTAAAAGGTGTATAAGTATCAGTTTATCAATGTAGCCTGTTGTGGTGTAATAGTCTAACATATATGTAAACTGCTATTCAGTTATCTTAGCATGTTAGTTTGATGATATAGTGTTGATTTTTGTGAAGTCCTTTTGTCATGTTCCTATTAGAATTTAGCTGTGAAAACTGTTAGAATTGTTAGCTGTGACAAATATTTGCTTGAAAAAAGACAAGTTCTTGAAGTACCAACACAAGTGTTTTTTTTTTCTTCTTTTTCCAACCCAGAAGACTAGGATTTATATCTGCTTGTACTAGCTGTGCCTTCATTACTTTGCTATAGAAATACAGCACTTATATTAACTAGCACAGTATATTGTGAAATTTGGCTGCTTGAAAAAAGATTAGTATACATCTAAGAATGTTCATCAAAACTATACAGGATATGACTGTGAGCTTGTTTATGTGACATAATAGTGTATAAATTTAATCATAATGAAGTTATTATTTACCACTGAGGTGTTAATATGACATGGTGTTTTATAAAAAAAAAAAAAGTTTCCTTATCTTCTACTGTGTAATTATAAGCTAAAATTACTAATCACATTTTCTTCATAATATGTTCTACTTTGCTGTCACTAAAAATCATCACTTTACATAATTTGGTATTTTTTTCATGTTCTTTTATTGCAACCTAAAATAAATAAATGTCAAATAAAATGTATTGTGCTATAAAGATGTGGTGCTTATTATAGGAAAAGAAAATATTGAGGAAGGGTATTTTCAATTTTTTTTTAAATTTTAAATATTTTTCCTTTACTGAGGTAACATTAGTTTCCAACACTGTAAATGATTTCATGGGAACAGGTTCACACATCCTCATATGGTGTGTGTTCCCACCACACTCACATCTCACCATCCAAGCACCTAAAGTAGAAAGGGAAAATTTTTAAAAATAAAGCCATTATTAATACTTTGATTATTTTGCAGATCTTAGCTCTTCTATGGAGACTACACATTAAAGTCATTGAAGAGAAATGGAATAGGAGGTGGAATAAGACAAAGGAGGAGAGTGAGGGGAAAGGAGGAGGGAAGGGGAGGGAAAGGGGAGGAGTATAGAAGAAAAGGTGAGGAGGTAGGGGAGAGGGTGAGGAGGAGGGAGGGGAAGAGAAGGGAGAGAGGAAGAAAGGAGGAGAGGAGGAAGGACAGTAGAAGAGGGTGGAAGTGAAAAATGAAGGAAAAGGGAAGAGGTAAAGGTGAAGAGGGTAGGAGGGAATGAATAAGATGGGAGGGGTGGGGTGGAGAAGAAGAGGGGTCAGGGGTGCCTCACCCAGAAAAGACATCTGTATAAGCTTTCAAAAGTAGAATGGGTAAATGACCCAGGCATACCTTCCGTTTTGACTTTGACCTTTTTTTTTTTCATGGAGGTGACATCATGCTCTCACCTTTTCTGCCCCATGCAGCTGGTTACAGTGTGGTCGGTCAACCCATGGCATACTATAACTAATCAAGTATGCCTGGATTTTTAAGTTGTTATGATTCATTCACTATCAGGAGACAAATTGTTTTTGGCAACACCACTGTTATTTGGTGAGCACCTTTATTTCTGAGGTTTCTGGGTCTGTCACAAATGGGTATGGCAACAGATTTATTTATTTACATGCTAGGTCCAAAAGGAAGACTATTAAAAATATGAGTACTTGGTCCATTGCTGCAGAGTTTCCCAAATCAGATATATACTGTGCTTGGCAGCACAGATTGCCAAAACACTTGAATCTTCATGGAATGCAACATCCTTATTGCATCTTAAAACACCAAAGTATTTCACCTCTTCCCTCTAGACATTTCTCCAATATAAAAGGAATGCATGCCATTATAAAATATTTGCAAAACAGAAGCAGAAACTTGGAAAATTGAAATCACTTAGAAGTACATTACATCTTTGTGGATTGGTATATTTTCTCCCAATTCATCGCTTTGGTATTTTTTTCATGAGTTCTCAACTCAAATCAAAAGGTGAATTCAAGTTGGGTGGGTAAAAGAAAAGTTAACTGGAAAGACAGCTTACTGCTCTTTTCACCTTTTCAATTTATGCCTGTGAGTGTGCATTGGGGAGCGGGGGGTGCTCACCCATTTTTGCTTTGGTAAAGCTAGGATTCTGGAAATGTAGTCTGTGGTAGGGAATCGGCCACCCCAACATGGGGATAGAGCAGAGAGACCATGAGTTTTGCACATTCTTTGGGCTGAATGTTTGTCCATCACATGCCAATGAATGATACCAGAAGGAGCAGTTAATTGGGAATGAAGCTCATGGGCAGAGGGCAGGGGAATGAGAACTTTCCCCTGTATCTTCTTTTTTTTTTTTTTTTAATAATAAATTTTATTGTTATATTCCCCATACAATTGCAGCCCCCCATTCTGACCCCAATCCCTCCCCTCCCGCCCCCGCCCCCAAAAAAGTGTCTCTGGTTCATAGTTTTTTGTTGATTTTGATTTTCACTTTCTTATAGTTATTCATTTTCCTGGTCCCTTATTTAAGTTTTCTAGATTCCTGCTATGAGTGAGACCATCCAGTATTTTTCTTTTTCTTTCTGGCTTATTTCGCTGAGCATGATCCCTTCCAGCGCCATCCATGTTGCTGCAAATTGCATGTGTTTATCTTTTTTGAATGCTGAGTAATATTCCATGGTATATATGTACCACATCTTCTTGATCCAGTCATCTATTTTTGGGCATTTGGGTTGTTTCCAAAGCTTAGCTATTGTAAACAGTGCTGCTATAAACATAGGGGTGCAGGTGTTCTTTGGAATTGATGTTTCTGTGTCCTTTGGGTAAATACCTAGGAGTGGAATTGCTGGATCATATGGAAGCTCTATGTTTAGTAGGTCCAGAAATCTCCACACAGCTCTCCACAGTGGTTGGACCAGTTTGCACTCCCACCAACAGTGCAGAAGAGTTCCTTTTTCTCCACACCCTCGCCAGCATTTGTTGTTGCTAGTTTTTTTAATATGTGCCATTCTCACTGGTGTAAGATGGTATCTCATGGTAGTTTTGATTTGCATTTCCCTGATGGCAAGTGATGTTGAACATTTTTTCATATGCCTGTTGGCCATTTGCATTTCCTCTTCAGAGAAGTTTCTTTTTAGCTCTTCTGCCCATTTTTTGACTGGGTTATTTTCTTTGTTGTTGTTGAGTCTCATCAGCTCTTTGCAGATTTTTGTGATCAGTCCTTTATCATTAGTGTTGGGTGCAAAAATTTCTCCCAGTTGTGGGTTTCTCTTTGTTTTTGTTATTGTCTCTTTTGCTGTGCAGAAGCTCTTTAATTTGATGTAGTCCCAGCTGTTTATCTTTGCCTTCACTATCACTGCTTTGGGTGATGTGTCTGTAAAGATGTCTTTGATGTGCAAATCACGTAGTGTTTCGCCTATATTTCCTTCTATATATTTTATGGTTTCAGGTCTTATGTCTAGTTCTTTAATCCATTTTGAGTTGATTTTTGTGTATGGTGTGAGGTAGTGGTCAAGCTTCATTCTTTTGCATGTAGCGACCCAGTTTTCCCAGCACCTTCTTAAGAGCCTCCTTTTGGTGGCTGTTTCCTTTTGCTGTGATTTGTAGTCCAGACCTGCTTACCCCTTTGCTGCTCCAATCTGACCTAGGAAGTCTTTCCTTCCTCCTCCACTGCAGTCAACTCCACATCTTCCTTTGTGAGTTATTTCCCAAGCTCATTTGGGACTTAAACATCCAGGGTAGTCACTCTTAGACTTCTCTCTTTTCTTTAGTATGACAGACCTAGACAACGAAGGATTTTTACTAAGCAGCATCAGGGACACCTGAAGAGGTAATGAAAGAAATTGTCCAGGTAAGTGAAGAAAGGAACACACAGTCAGATGATGCAAATATTCAGTTCTGTCCAGGTGTAGAAATACTGGTGTCCTTGCCCTTAAAAAGCATCAGGGGTCAAGAAGATGTGGTACATATACACCATGGAATATTACTCAGCATTCAAAAAAGATAAACACATGCAATTTGCAGCAACATGGATGGAGCTGGAAGGGATCATGCTCAGCGAAATAAGCCAGAAAGAAAAAGAAAAATACCGGATGGTCTCTCTCGTAACAGGAATCTAGAAAACCTAAATAAGGGACCAGGAAAAAGAATAACTATAAGAAAGTGAATATCAAAATCAACAAACAACTATGAACCAGAGACACACTTTGGGGGGGCGGGGAAGGAGGGATTGGGGTCAAAATCAGGGGGTTGCAATTGTATGGGGAATATAAAAATAAAAAATAACAAAAAAAATAAATAAATAAAAAAGCTTCAGGGGTCATGTATAAGGCAGAAGCCCAATTTGAAAAGGAATTGTAGACCCTTGGAAAAAATTAAATCCTAGCTAGATGAGGCGTTTCTGTGCACTGACATATGTTTTAAGAAAACTCATTATTTAATAATTTCAACAGAGTTATGCATGACATTAAATTTAATGTTTTGTGTTTTTGTAGTTTGTATTTTTAAAATGTCAAAAATTGAAATATTTAGGCACTGATATACAGCATTTAGAAGTATACTTTTCTTCAAGCATGTAGAACTCAACAAAGTCTCTAAAGCATCTAATTTATTGCTGTGTAGTTTATCCTTATGATGTCCTTTTGTCATATAGCTAGTAGAGAGTAAATGAAATCTATCAGAACTCTTCACTGAAACGAATATTTACTTGGGAAATAAACACACTGAAAAGCCAATCCAGTGTGTGCTCTATCTCCAACTCAGAAGTAGGAAGGGTTTAAATCAATTTGCACCAAGTGTGTTTTCATTATTGTGCTATCAAAATGTGACATTTACTACTTCTAACACACAAACAACAACGTAAACCATCTGCATTATTTTCAATTGAGGTAATGTTGATTTACACTGTTTTGAGTATTTTGGAAGTATAGGGACCTCCCTTCAGGTGTATTTATCATAACACACAGGCTGCAAAAGCACCCATGGTCTACCACCATAGTCCACTGTGCTCCCTCTCCACTTTCTATTCACCCCTCCTTCTCCCTCTCTGGATGCCAAAAAAATTATATTTTCAACTGAAAATTGCAGACACATAATCAACCTTACTCAAAAGATAGGCATTGGACCATTAATTTTGTCCTTTCTACTGTATTCCTAAGTAATTTTTTTACAATAAAGTACAAAACAGGGCCTCCCAGGTGGTGCAGGGGGTTGAGTGCAGCGTTGTGAAGCTGTCCGCGGTCTTTGCAATGAGAGTTCGATTGCCTGCCAGCCGAGGAGCAACCCACATGGCATGGCAAACCTCTCCTGTCTTGTCCACTGTTCCCCTCAGCAGTATGTTTTGGTACATCTTCTTGTTCTTCTCCCCGTTCTCTCTGGTGAGTCTTCTCATCCCATAGCCCCGTGACTCTGGCCTGTACCCCACTTCTTAAAAAAATTTTTTTAAAAAGAAAAAACAAATACAAAACAGAAAAAAAGAACATTTGACCACTACATCATTGAACCTAAAATATTGTTGAAAAATTTATTTGATGGGCCTCCCCTGGTGGCACAGGGGGTTGAGCACAGGGCTGTGAAGCTGCCTGCAGTCTCTACAGTGCAGGTTTGATCCTGGCCAGCCAGCGAGGGTCCCACATGGTGCGGCAGACCTCTCCTGTTGTGCCTGCTACTCCCCTCAGCAGTGTATTTCATCAGTCTGCCTGTTCTGTTCCCTGCTCTGTCTCTGGTGAGTCCTCTTACCCTCCCGCGCATCTGGCCTGTACCCCTGTTCTTGTATAAATAAATAAACAAATCTTTAAAAAAAAAGAAAAAGAAAAATTTATTTGAAACAATCAGTTCAATGTAGTTTATTCAGATTAAGGATATATGCAAAGCTTTAATGAATGGGTTTCTAATTCCGTTTTTCTTAAAGGAGATTTCTTTTTTATTGGTTGTTGATGATTCTCTCTCCCAAGACATCACTGAAGCTTATATTGTGAAGTGGTTTGCCTAATGATTTCTCTAAGAATTTTATGGTTTCAGGTCTTATATCCAAGTTGTTGGCCTATTCAGAGTTGATTTTTTGTGTCTTGTATGAGATATTTAGCTAGTTTCATTCTATTGCATGTGGTGTCTACTTTTCCCAATACTGTGTATTGCAGAGGAATTCCAAGCTCCAGTATATTGTCTCCAGTGTTGTATGTTTATTGTCCATAGGCCTGTGGGTTTATTTCTGAGGTATGGATACTTTTCCATTGGTCTGTGTGTCTGATTTTAAGGACGATTTTGTCTTAATATTGTAATTTTATAGTATAGCTTGGAATCTGAAAATGTAATATTGCTATTTTTCTTCCATTTGATTAATATTGCTTTAATTATCCAAGGTCTTTTTTTGTTCCATATGAATTTCAGTGTGTATGTTCTGTTTCTTTAAAGAATGCCATTGAAATTTTGATATGGAGAGAACAAGGTACTATGGTGATGGTTTCCAGGTGAACTGGTGGTGGGAATTTTACGGGGAATATACAATGATGTAAAAGATATAAATAAAAAAAGAAATTATAAAAAAGAAATTTTGATATGGATTGCATTGAATCTATATAATGCTTTGGGTAGGATGACCATTTTTACAATTTTGATTCTTCCAAATCATGAGCAAGGAATATTTTTCCATTTTTTTGTAACTTTATCTGTTTCTTTTTGTAAAGTAGTTTCATTTAATATTTATTTATTTATTTATTTATAATTGAGATACAATTTGAATACCATCAGGTATTGCCACTGCCATGCATCCACCACCAAATCACTCATATCCCACCACCATAGCCTACTGTGCTTCCTTCTCTTTTTGTTCTTAGCCTTCGTCCACCCGCCTCCACTCTGAATGTCTGGATGCTTTGTTGTTTTTTTGTCTTTAACTCAATGGAAAGAACACTTTTCTTTTTTATTTTTTCTTTTAATATATTTTCTTTAAGTCATATTATTTTTAAATGAAGTACTTTTTTCTTACAATGTTGTTGTTAAGTTTTGAATAGTACATGATTTCTTCCCTCAAGTGTGGTCACTGTAATTCTTCTACTACCAAAGTCCATTACCTTAGTCTCTTGTGCTCTTCCTCTCACCCTATTTTCATCCCTCCCCTTCTTCCACCCTTCCTGGATGCCTCATATCTATGTTCACCTTGCTATGTTTCTCTTTGTCTGACCCTTTGTTTGGTTCCTCTATATTCCACATATAAGTGAAACCACTCAATATTTATCTTTTACCTTCTGACTTATTTTTCTTAAAATAATCTCTTCCAACTCCATCCATGACATGCAAATGACATGACTTTATCTTTTTTTATTGCTGTGTAGTACTCCATTGTGTATATATACATCTTCTTGATTCTTCCATCTGTCTTTGAGAATTTAGTTCATTTCCATATCTTTGCTATTGAAAGCAGTGTTGCCATAAACAGGAGTGCAGATTTCCTTTCAAATTAGTGTTTTTCCTGGAAACAACCCAAATGCCCAAAAATAGATGACTGAATCAAGAAGATGTGGTATATATGCAAGGTGGAATACTATTCAGCAATCAAAAAAAGATAAGCTAATGCCATTCACAGCAACATGGATGGAGCTAGAAGGAATTATGCTTACTGAAATAAGTCAGAAGGAAAAAGAAAAAATATCAGGTGGTTTCACTTATAAGAGGAATATAGGGGAACCAAATAAGACATTACGGGGAAAAAAACAATAACAATACAAAACACAACAAAACAAAAACAAACAGACAACTATAAATCAGAGACACCCTGCAGGGGAGGAGGAGGGAGAGGAATGGAAGGGAGGGATGGAGGAGCATAGGGGTCTGTGGTGATGGTGCATGGGTGCATTGGTGAAGAAAATTCTATGGGGACTACACCTGGGGGGGGGGCGGTAGTAAACAATGTTCAGAGATGAACAATGATATAAAAATATATAAAAAGTAAAAAATTTAAAAAAAATAGTGTTTTTGTGTTCTTGGGTAGATTCCTAGAAGTGGAATAGCTGGGTCATATGGCAGATCCATTATTAGTGTTTTAAGTAACCTCCACAGAGCTTTCCATAGTTGCTGGACCAGTTTATATTCCTGCAAGCCATGTAAGAGGGTAACTTTTTCTCCACACTCTCACCAGCACTTGTTTGTTTGTTTTTTAAATATGAGCCATTCTCACAATTGTGAGGTGGTATCTCACTGAAGTATTGATTTGCATTTCCCAGATAATAAGTGATTAGGAACATTATTTTATATACCTGTTGGTCATTTGCATTTCTTCTTTGGAGAAGTGTCTATTTAGCTCTTCTACCCATTTGTTGATTTGATTGTTTGTTTTTGTTGTGTGAGCTCTTGGTAGATCTTCCCTATCTGTACCTTATCAGATGTATTGTGTGCAACAATTTTCCCACAATCAGTAGGGTGTCTCTTTGTTTTGGTTACTGTCTTTCTTGCTCTACAGAACCTTTTTAGTTTGATGTAGTCACACCTGTTTATATTCTCATTTGTTTTCCTTGCTTCTGGATCTAGTCCTCAAAGATGTTTTTGAAATTTATGTCAGAGAGTGTTTGCGTATGCTTTCTTATATATATTTTATGGTTTCAGGTCTTAAATCCAAGTCTTTTATCTATTTTGAGTTGTTTTTGTGTATGGTGAGAGATCGTAGTTTAGTTTCATTCTTTTGCATGTGGCAGTCCAATTTTCCCAACACCATTTATTGAAAAGACTTTACTTGTTCCAATGTATGTTCTTTGCTCCTTTATCATAGATAAAGTAGACCATATATGTGTGGTTTTATTTCTGGACTTTCAAATATTTTCCATTGATCTGTGTGTCTATTTGTGTTCTATTACTGTGCTCTTTTGATTACTGTGGCTTTGTAGTTTTAGTTTGAATTATTGATGTGTAATGCTCCTATTCATCCCCTTTTTTGCCAGGAGAGCTTTGGCAATTCAGGGTCTTTTGTGATTCCATAGGAATTTGTTCCATTTCTTTGAAGAATGCCACTGACATTTTTTATTGTAATTTCATTAACTCTAAATTACTTTGGGTAGGATGGCCATTTTGATAATGTTGATTATTCTAATCCATGAGCATGAAATATCTTTCTCTTTCTTTTAACAATGTTTTATAATTTTCCTTATATAGGTCTTTCACTTCCTTTATCAGGTTTATTCCCAGCTATAAACCTGAGAAATTTTGTTGTGATTTTTGGTACAATGGAAACTGGGATGGTTTTGTAATTTCTTCCTCTTCAGGCTGATTGAATGCATATACGAAGACAACTAATTTTTGTGTATTGATTTTGTAATTTGCCACTTTACTGAACTGGTTTATTATATTAATTAGTTATTCTGTGGATTTCTTAGGGCTCTTCATATATATTATAATAACATCTGTAAATAGTGACACCTTTACTTCTTTCCCAATTTGATTTTCTATTATGTCTTTCTCTTGCCTAATTTGCTAGGACTTCCAGTAATACATTGAATAGTAGTGGTGAGGGTGGACAACCTTCTCTTGTACCGGATCTTAATGGATAGGATTTCAGTTTTTCACCATTGAGAATGATGCTTATTGTGATTTGGTTTTGTCACATATGGCTTTTATATCATACAGCTTCCCAAGACTGAGTTGTGAAGAAATGGAAAATTTGAACATATCTATCACAAGTGAAGAAATTGAAATGCTAATCAAAAACATCCTCCCCAAAACAAAAATTCAGAACCAGATATCATTATGTGTGAATTCTATCAAAAATTAAAAGATCTGATAACCATCTTTCTGAAGCGCTTCTAAAAAATGTTTTAAAAAGAGAGAACACTTCCAAATTCCTATTTGTAGACCTTTATAACTTTGATGAGAAAAGACAGATAAAGACAACGCCAAGAAAAATAAAAGAAACTACAGCCCAATACATGAACATAGATATAAAAATCCTATGATGAACATAGATGTAAAAATCCTCAGCAAAATACTTGCAAACAAATCTCTATAATATATTAAAAATGGGCATCCCCGGTGACACAGTTGGTTGAGTGCAGCGCTGTGGAGTTGTCTGCAGCCTCTGCAGCATGGGTTGGATTCCAGTCTGGTCAAGGAGATACCCCCATGGTATGGTAGACTTCTCCTGTCTCACCCGCTGCTCCCCTCAGCAGTATTTTCAGTCCGTCTGTCTGTTCTGCTCCCTGCTTTGTGTCTGGTTAATTCTCTCACCCTCCTGCGCCTCTGGCCTGTACCCCAGCTCTTGTATAAATAAATAAATCTTTAAAAAAACAATATATTAAAAAGATCATATACCAAAAGTAGAATTCATTCCAGAGATGCAAAAATGACTTAACATACACAAATGCATCAATAAGAATCATTAAATCAACAAAATGAAAGATAAAAATAATAAGATCATAATAGTAGCTACAGAAAAGGCATTTGATAATATTGATCATCCATTTATGATAAAAACTCTCAGAAATGGACATGGAAGGAACATACTTAAATGTAATAAAGGCCATATATGACAAATCCATAACTAATATCATACACAGTATGGGGAATTGATGGATTTTTCTATAAGATCAGGAACAAGATAAGGATGCCCACTCCTACCACAAATATTTAGTAATCATATTCAAAGTCCTGGATATTGCAATTACACAAGAAAGAGAAATAAAGTGCATCCAGATTTGAAAGAGAAAAGTAAAGCTGTCACTAAATAGACAGCATTGTACTATGTTATCTATATGTCATATATATATATATATATATATATATATTTCCAAAGACTCTACCAAAAGACATTTATAACAATAAATTTATTCTGTAAAGTAGCAGGCAACAGAATCAATATATATGCTGCATTTCTATATGTAAGCAATGAACTAGCAGAAAGAGAAATATCAGAACAATACCATTTATGATAACAGCAAAAATTCATGAATAAGATTAACCAAGGTACTGAAAGATGTGTGCACTTTATAATTAACTGTTGAAAGAAATTTATGAAGACATAAAAAAGAAGGAAAGCTATTTAAGTTCATGGATCAGAAATAATCTATATTGTCAAAACAAACATTTTGCCTAAAGTAATATACTAATCAATGTAATCCCTATTAAGATTTCTATGGTATAGTCACAGAAATAAAACAAAAAAATCCTAATTTTCTAATCAAACCACAAAATACCTAGAGTAGTTGAAATAATACTGACAAACAGTACAAAAATGGAGCTTACATGTTCCTTGACTTCAAATTATACTACAAATTTGTAGTAATCAACGCAATATGGTGCTTGGGGAGAAAAGGTACATAGATCAATGGATTAGAATTGAGAGCCCAGAAATAAAATTAGACCTATATAAACAACAAATATATGACAACAGAGCCAGGAACATACAATGGAGGGGGAAGAAAAGTTTCTTTAACAAATGGTGTTGAGAAAACTAGATAGCCACATGTAAAGGAATGAAACTAGGCCACTGTCTTGTACTATACACTAAAATCAAATTAAAATGAATTATAGGCTTTAATATAAGACCTGAAACCATCAATTACACTGAAGAAAACATAGGTATTAAGCTCTTTAGCATCATCCTTAGTAACAACTTTGTGGGTTCCTCTCCAACAACAAGAGAAATAAAAGAGAATATGAACAACGAAAAAGCTTCTTTACAGCAAAAAGTAACCACCTTTGAAATGAAAAGGCAGTCTTACGAATAGTAGAGATAGTTGCAAGCCATTTGTTAGACAAGGTGTTAATGTCCAAAATATACATACAACAATAGAAAAAATACAACCTAATTAAAAAAAATGGGCAGAGGATCTAAAACGAAATTTCACCAAAGAAGAGAAACAAATAGCCAGTAGACACATGAAAAGATGTTCTTCATCATTTATTATCACACTGGCTAAAATGCCTATTAACAAAATGTCAAGAGATAGTGTTAGGTAGGATGTGGGGAAAAAGGGAATTCTCACACTGTTGGTTGAAATGTAAATTGGTACAATGTTTATGGAAAACAGTATAAAGTTTCTGAAAAAATAAAAATAAAACTAAAGCTACCTTATGATCCAGTAATCCCACTTCTGGGTATTTACCTTCAAAACATGAAAACACAAATTCAAATAGATACAATCACACATACATTCATAGCAGGACTATCCACCAAGATATGGAAACAATCCAAGGGTCTGATAACAGATGAATGGATTAAGATTTTTATGATTTCGTGTGTGTGTTTGTGTGTGCGTGTGTATCAAAAAAAAATACAGCCATAAAAAGGATGAAACCTTGCATTTGTGGCAAGACGGATGGCTCTTGAGGGAAGTTTTATTTTCATGAAATAAGTCAGAAGGAGAAAGAAAAAATGCCATATGTTTTCACTCATTTGTGTAATATAAAAAAAAGTAATTGAAGAAAATGAAAACAAACCCTTAGACTCTGACAACAAAATGGTGGTTACCAAAGGGAATGGAGGGGGTGGGAGTAGATAAAGATGGATAGTTGGTGATGATGGTGAATGTGATGGAGGAGAGAGTAGAAAACCTAAACTATATATTCAAAACTATATATATATATATATATATATGACTAAAATATATAAATCAATATATTCAAGACTAAAACCTGACTCACACAAGGAGGTGGGGGTAGATGGGGATTAACGTGACCATTAATTCAGCTATAGAAATCAAGATCCTGGGCCTCCCCAGTGGCGCAACGGTTGAGCGCTGGGTTGCAAAGCTGCCCGCAGCCTCTGCGGCGCTGGTTCGATCCCTCCCTGGCCACCGGAGGAGGGTCCCACATGGCGCGCAGACCTCTCCTGCCGCCCGCTGCTCTCCTCAGCAGTGTACTTCGGTCCTTCTGCCTGCGCTGCTCCCTGCTCTGGCTCTGGTGAATTCTCTCGCCCTCCCGCACTTCTGACTGTACCCAGTGCTTGTATAAATAAATAAATAAATCTTTAAAAAAAAAAAAAAAGAAAGAAATCAAGGTCCTTAGATGCCAGTGCCTTATTACAAGGCATGAGGCCCAAGCAGGTATCAGATTCTGTAGGGAGTGTCCGGAGCACAGACTTGAGGGTAAAGATATAGAGATTTGGCCCATCCTGGAATCTCCATTCCCTTTGGGATTCTCATTGTTATCCAAGATCAGCAGGTCACTCCACAAAGGAGTGAGCCCCTCCCCAAAGAGAAAAAGACTATATCAGTGCAGTCTCTGCTCTGGCACAGGGCAGCAGTCTGTCTGCCCACCTGTGACTATGCAGGTGCTTCTTTTCACCAACTCTGTCCCTCTGCAGGAAAGCAGCCTTCCTGCCTGCCCATGACCTGTAGACTTCTTAGTGACCTCCATCTGCAGAGGCAGCTCTCCTCAAGGCCCCCCATCTGCAACCATGCAGGCCTCTCTCAGCAACCTGTCCCTTTTGGGCAATTCGTCCTGCCCAATTGTGTCTATGCAAGTGTTTTCTACTCTTCTGTCCCTTTCCCTAATAATCCTGCCCTTTAAATATAACTACCATCTCTGTCTCGTGTAGAAACTTGCTTGGAAAACTCGCCTCTGTGCTGCTGAAACGGGAACTCTGGTGAAACCTTTCCCAGAGTGAGCCCAGGAACCGTGCATGCCAAACCCAAACTCCAAAAACAACATCAAATGGACATTTTTTTTTCCTTTTCCTTTTTCTTTTTCACATCAGTATTTTATGAACAGACATCATCCTAATGCAGGGCAGTTTCATTTCAGCATTCAGAAAATTGCAGTTAAAAATGCTTTCTTCAAAGGAAAGACAAAAGAAACACTCAGTGTAATGAAAAAGAGGAGAGCAGATTTTTGGAGGACAGGGTGCCCCGTATTTGATCACCAGTGGCATTGGTGCCTTTGAAACCCTGCTCAATGGGTGAATCTATCAAGAAAGTGAGAGCCCACTCCTCAAGGGTATAAACAAGACAGATACCCACTGGCCCAGGAAGGAGAGTTGCAGAGAGCTGGAAGCTAAGAAAAGACTGGAGTGACCCTGTTTGCCTTAAAGCAAAGGGAATGGAGTTCCAGATGCTGGAGAGGAGCAGACGTTGTAACCCCATTCTGTGAGCCTTAAAACTAGTAGACAGACACCCACTGTGGAGAACTGCATGCCTGCTCAAAGGCTTCTTTTCATTCTAACAATGCCATTGTTCAGCAGCAAATGTCAAAGTAGTGCATATACTGGCTGAGGATGGCTTTGGAGTCAATCTGTTAGTAGGCAGAAGGAGGGGTACCCGGGGACTCCCAAACCTGCCTGCTCCAAATAGGTTCTGCCATCTTCAGAATCGAAAAAAAACATACTCTGTTCATGAGACCTTCAACAGAAAATAAATTTAATACAATTAGTGTGCAATGAAGAGAAAGAATATAGTTAAAATAGTTTCCAATGAAACATCCCAAATTATACATCCCCTCGTGGGTAAAGGCCCAGCCAAACAGGGTTGGCCACAAGCAGGACCACCATTCCTACAACTGGGAGAGAAGGGACCAAGTCTCTGACTCCTTAAGGAAGCCTTCCCCTAGCTCTTACCAGCAGTTGCTGTCATCCTTGTTGATCATATGGATGATATTCCTGGTGACACTTCAATTCCACCTCTTTGCAAAGGATCATATTGTCCTTCTTGGGATCATAGTCAAAATTTGCCTTTATGACATCTGCAGTGCAGGAAGTCAGTTTTGCTGGTTGGGGATTACTTTTAAAGAGATCATTCCTTTAGATTCTTTAATCGTTTTCTGCAGCTGGTCTACCGAGTTTTCGGTCATGGTGCAGCTGGTTTTTAGGACCTCATCCCCCACCTGCAGGGAGACTTGTCTGAGGATCATGTCACCATGCAGGATTCTGGCCATCATACAGGACTGCTTCTTGTTCAGCTTCAGGGTGATGCCCATCAGCTACTCTGTGACCTTCTCGAACTCTGTGAATCTCACCTTCTGCACCTCCTGTTCCTTGGTCCCTGGTATACATGTCCTCGCAATAATTTTCTTTTTTTTTTTAGATTTATTTATTTATGCATACAAGAACTGGGGGTACAGGCCAGAGGTGCGGGTGAGGGTGGTGAGAGGATTCCCCAGAGACAGAGCTGGGAACAGAACAGGCAGACTGACTGAATATACTGCTGAGGGGAGCAGCGGTGGTCTGAGATCTGCTGCGCCTTGTGGGCAGTTCCCTGGCTGTCCACGGCAGAGGCTGCAGATTGCTTCATAGTGTAGTGCTTAACCCCTTGCACCACCAGGGAGGCCCCCTCACAATAATTCTCAACTAGTGCAAAACAACCTTTGGCCAGCTGGGCTTCCACATCAAGTGCTCCAGGAAGAGGTCAGAGAGCGCCATGAGCATGATGCCCTTCCTTCGCCCTTGTGCCAAGGCACCACCCTGAAGGTGCCTTCAGTGTCATCTTCAAGCAAAGGAGCCTGGCTGAACAGAGAAGCTAGAGAGCCAATCTGTGAAGGTCAGGGCAAGGTGGCTGAGGGTGAGGAGAAGGAAGGGACTCGGTGGGGCCCTCACCACCCCTTCAGAAAGTGCTCCCATGAATGGACATTTGCAAGTGGATGTGGGATGATATATACAGTCCCTGATTGAGAAATTGTACACCTGAAACCTATACAGTGTTGTATGCAAATATTCCCTCAATATAAAGGAAACAGTGAAAGAACACTGATGACCTTGAAAAAGAAAAGAATGGAGCCGCAGCCTCTGCAGTGCTGATTCTATCCCAGCCGGCTGGTGAGAATCCCACAATGGCATGGCAGACCTCTCCTGTCTCGCCCGCTGCTCCCCTCAGCAGTGTATTTCAGTCAGTCTGCCTGTTCTGTTCCCCACTCTGTCTCTGGTGAATCCTCTCACCTTCCCGCGAATCTGGCCTGTACTCCAGTTCTTGTATGCATGAATAAATAATTCTTCAAAAAAAAGTGATATCCTTTATATTAAAAAAATAGAAAAGAATGAGAGCACTCAAACTCAAAAAAAAAAAAAAAGAAAAAAAAAGACTTTATTTGAGCTAATAGTATAGTGAAGATACTAAAGTACAGAACTGAACTCTGATCCAAATACAGTACTGTCAGATGTGGCCAGGATGTCCTATGGGCAAGAAGTCAAGGAATAGAAATATACTAAGAAATTTGATTAGATATCAAGGGTGAAGGTATTCTCACTAAAGTCTTTTTAAGCAGAATTCTTGGTAACACTGGGATTTACAGAATTCTTTGTCAAATCTTAGTACAGGAGTCCAAGGGTGAACCTCTTAAATGAGATGTCTGACATGAGCCTGAGTAAGTTTGGTCAAGAAGAGAGTCCCTGTCAGTCTTCACCCCCAAAGCAGAATCTAAACAAGAAACATGCATTGCACTTGATTGCCATTTGGCTCACTTTATCAGACATAGTTCTTCCACATTTAACACTTATTTGGAAAGTGTCCAGGAAGTTACATTTTACAATTTTTAGAATTTACAATTTAGATATGTCTGCTTGCTTCATTATGATTACCTTTAAGTTAAAATTTTCTGTAAAACTATTGCAATTGCAGAGGTCATGCCTTTCAGACTACCTAGAAGTTAAGGGGCAAGAGTTCTCTTCAAACATTATTGTGGGGCAAATGGACAGAAATGTCACTGATTGAGAAAATCCTATTATTTCTCCCAAAATAAAAATGGCAGTTCTTATATTACAAATAAAACAAAATTTGTAAAGGCTTCTTATCTACTTTGTTACATACTAAATTCAACAGCTATGCAGCCCCCTCAGATATAGTAGCCAACTGGGCAGTTCTTCACAGCATTCAACTATGGAGATCTGATGCCAACTGAGCTGACTCAGTGACCTTCAGCTAAGAGCTGGTGCCGTTTGAAGGGTCCAAGATGACTTCACTCACATGTCTGTCACCTTGGAGGCTATGGCTAGTATACTGCACTTGTCTGAAGTTCTCTCTATAATCTCAGAATTTCTGAACAGCACCTCTAGAGCTGGGTAGTAAATGAAGTATTTCTAATATAATGGTCAGGGCTCTAAGTGTTTGTGTTCTGCAATGCAATATGTGGAGGCTGCTTAGTCTTTTAATGATTGTGCCTAGATTCTGGCATGGCGTTGCTTCTAGTATACTCTAATAGTCAAAGCAGTCAGGGAGTCCATTCAAATTTGGTGCAGCGTCATAAACCTCCTTTTAATGGAAGCAATAACAAAGAAGCTGTGAGCATGTTTAATCTGCTGCATACACCCATATAGATTATACTTTTTACTTTATTTTATTTTGTTAAATTACTGTGAGAGATATGTTGAGAAAACAAGCAAACAGATCAACAGAATAAAATTAAAAAAGATAATATTTGAAACTATAAGACTAATTAGTAGTTACCAGAAGGAAGTGGGGGGGGGAAGGGGATGTATTTATTAGGTATAAGGGGTAGATGACTAGTGAAGTATAAAATTGGACTTTTAATGTTGTATATATACATGTTGATATTTTAATGATGCATACTTGAAACTTATGTGATGTTATAATGCAGTGCTACTTCAATGTAAATAAATAAATACATAACTAAATAAGGAAGTTGAAAATTTAGGAAAGCAGGAAAAAGATATTGGTCAGAGCTTTATCACCCTTAAAGTCCCTATCAAATGAACAACACAACTTTTATTATCAGCAAAATCCAGAAACTTCTTTCACTTGGAACTTAGACAGTTAGGTAGCTTTTATATTAAATGAGAAAACAGACCTATCTGGAATAAATAAATATCTCCTAAATTTATCTTAGAAAATGCAAAATAAGTGTTCTAAAATGTTACAATTTTGTTCACCAATTTTGAAAAGTACTGAAATGGTGTCCAGCTCAAAGAACTTTCAGTGTAAACAAAAATGTAAACTAATTCATAGAAATGTATGACCATGAAGGTATATTTCACTCTATATAAATTTAAAAACCAACTTAAAATGAAGTGAAATCTTTAATATTTAAATTGACAAACACATGCAATAAAAACACATCTTTTTTATAATAATTTTATTAATACCTATACTAATAAATAAGAAAACACATAATGCAGAACTCAAAATAGAACATTTAATACATATTCCCCACTGGACTACATACTGCTATCCTGGGTCAAATAATACCCAACCTTCTCCCTTCCAAAGCATGCTGATCACTTTTAGATGCTGTATGATATCACAGAGGAGGGATCTTCTGCAAATATAAACATAAATTCATATTTCATAAAATTCCAAGTATTTCAAGCAGGGATAACATAAATTTCACTATTTATTACTAAAAGTATCATACACAATCAATAAAAAATTGCCCTCATTTTTTTCATTTGTGCACACACATTTTTCTGAGTAGCTTTTTCAATGCCACTGCTGTTGTCAACTTGCACTGTTTTTAAAATTACATTTACTAAAATCACAAAGATGCTTAGTGTAAGAAAGCTACTGTGAATGGATATTTTAAGACCTCTGCATGAAATTGCTCTGGTGTGGTAATTGGCACATAATGTCAAAATGTTCTTGTCTAAATATAGTTCAGTTCCTCTCGTTCCCATGTTTTCTAGGCAAATTGTTCCAGTTGAAAACAGGCAAAATAAAGAAAGAGAAAAATAAATACTGGATAGTGCCACTTATGTGTGGAATACAAAGAAACGAAATATATAAAGGGTCAAAGACAAACATTAAAACCAACCCTAAAGCATCGAGAGGGAGAGGTGGGGAGACTGGGGGATGGGGGGATGCAGCACAGTGGAATATGGAATGGTAGGAGGGTTATGGGTGCTTTGGTGGTGGGAGAACTATAGTGACCACACCTGAGGGGTGAAATCCCATACTTTCAAAGTATTAACAAGGATATAAAACCGTGGCACTCCATTAAAAAAATAAAAAAGAAAATACATAAAATAATGTCTAAAGATTTTGATAAAAAGTTTATCTAGACTATAAATTTGGTTCTTAACAAAGATCATAGAAGAAAACAAGAAATGCTAACCATTCTGGAAAATATGTTTCAGGATTTTATGAGGAGACACATTCTGACTTACTATAAAAAAAGAAATTTAATTTTCCCATGACTGGAAGGAGTTTTTATGTCACTGGATATTTAATGTGGGATATGAGTTTACTTTTTAAATACTGCATAATTTGTGGTTTTCAATATCTATTTGCCCTATTTTAATGAAAATGTGTGGCTAATATTAATTTGGGAAGGCAGAGGCTCTTCATATCTGTCACAATAACACAATAAGAACCATTTTTTATAACCAATTTACATAACCAAAATAAATGTTAAACAGCTAAATGAGATTGCACAAAATGTACTTGTTAAATTTGTTACATTGTTTTTATCATATGTAAGTCAATTTTTAATACATTGACAAATTATTAGCTAACATTTGAAGATAAAAGTTCAAGGAATAATTGTGTGACTTAGCATATAATGTGCACACTGTTTGAATACACTTACAGATGTGGTATATAAATGTTATAATTAGTAAATTAATAACCATATATAATTGAATATGGACACAAAATAGAAAAATGAGTTTGACTGAACACATTATTTTCAAACTTATTCAATTTAAAGTTCTAATTTCAAACTAAATCAAATTTTTCTTTTCTCAAAAGAAATATTTTTTGATTGATGGTAAAATAAGAGCTTTTTGTAGTTCCAAGATTAATTATTTTCCACATCAGAAGAGCTACCTGTGAGCTTTGTCATCCTATAGCTTTGTTCTTCTAATCAAAGTGAAAAACACAGTGTGATGAGAAAGATCTCATCTGACCTGAAGCCTTGGAATTTATAAGTTGCCAAGGAGAGACCTAATGGAAGCTTAGAAAGAGAATGTTTAGGGAGAGTAACTGGGCTCACACCCTGTGCCTCTTTGGTGACTATTAGCCTGCTTCCATTCAAAACTTCTTTGATACAAACCCAGCAGAGGGTTCCCAGTCATTTAATATTTTAAATACAATAACACCATCTAAGTCTGATGACATTATCAGAGTTAGAAAGGGCAATAAAAGCATATTTTTCATTCCTATTTCTCTAGGAAAGGTACCAAAACTTCACAAAATTTCCAGTGAAGGATGAGGATTTAAAAGCCATCCTTATAATTAAATAAATCACTATCAGAACAAAAGTCTAACTTTGGTTCCCATTTTAATTTTCAATTAACGTATTAACTGTTCATAGTTGTGGCATATTGTTTGATAATTTTCCAGTTTCTCTTTTCTATCTCCTTTTTTTTTACATTTAATTTCTGTATGTTTATCTTAAACACATGGAAAGAAAAAATGTGAAACTAACTAAAAAAAAATACGCTCACTCATATAACTTTTGCAAGTTTTTGAATGTAAAAATTTCTAAATTCACATGAAAGCACTGATTTTGTCATTCCGGGTTTCTTTATCTTCCCCAGGTTTAAAATATTTATCATAAACATCAGTATGAACAATATAGACACATATACATGGCCATTATTTCAATAAACTTTCAAATATCATCAGTCCTTCAGGATTCTGGAATACCAATATGTTCCAAATCCATTACAACATTAACAAACATAAAGGAGGAAAAAAAGCATTAATACTACTTAATTTGAAAAGTTCACTAATTAAAATCTAGTAGTACAAATTAAGATGTTCTTCTAACACAAAGTCAAATATGATTTAACGAGCTTCACAATGGGAACAATTTATTCTCAAAACGCTAAGTAACCTGCTGGGCAAGTGAAGAGGTTTTCTCAACATTCGGGGAAAACTTCATCAATGAAATTATACATTTACTACAGTTTATATTACAACATTTACACACAGCTTAATCATAAATTATATATCTTCAAGTTACATATTACAAACTTTACATTTAATTTAATCAACAAGAAATATTACTCCCCAGTGCCCAACACTAAACTTGCTTTAGTGTAATATTGAAAGAGGTCATTTCTAAGTTTCACTATGGAGGAAAATTAAGTTGGTAGTATTTCTGTAAATTGATAAAATGGGCACAGAAGAGATAATGGCCAGTTAAGAGTACAAAAGGAAAACAAACAACAGATGACAGAAAGACAAAGAAGGAAACTAATGATCCCTAGGAATACTACCTATTATTTCCCTAAAATCAATATTTTGTTTCCTATATGATATTTTGCTGGTTTGTGTGTATGTGTGTGTGTTATTGGGGTGTTTATCTACCCCAAGAAGCAATCAAGAACCTCATTTCTCCCTCTGCACATCTCAAAATTCTGTATTAAATCACATTTCACGTAGATTTATAATTACTTCTCTTGAAAAGTTCCTTTGGAACTTTTATCATTTTATCAGTGGTTTGCCATAGTAAACTGAGCTAGAATGAAAAAAAAATATCTTAGTCTTATAGGCTTAGTATGTGGTTTTATCTATGGTTATTTTATTTGTTTATCCTTGCTTAAGATCTCAGTATTAGCCTATTTGGCTGTCAAATCAACATTTTAATTTCCCCAATATTCTCTAGAAAATAGAAGTTTATATATAAACTAGAATTTATATATAAACTAGTAGAATTTTAAATGAATCATGCATTGAATCCATCCATTTTCCTTGTGATTTTCTAGGTAATAATATACAGAAAGTGAAAACACAATTAATAAGTGAATGTAGGCTTAAAATAGCAGATACAATATGACTTCTGGTATAGTTTACAGTAAATTACAAATGTTTTTTTTTTCTTTTTAAAAAAAGAGGCCCTTTTTAGTCAATATTTGTCTAAATTTGGGCATAGTTATTGCACTTCAGTGTCTCGAACTCTACTAAAGAGTAGAGAAATAGGTTACAAACATAAATCTATACAGCTTATGTAGTTCTTTACTGAAAATGTATATACAAATTGTATCAATGATATATTCTTGAAACGAAGGCTGAAAACATAAAAAAGGCAAAGGTAAAGAATATGAATATTATACGACCTACTGTGCATTTTGGAAGATAGAAACACTAATAAAAAAACTGGTTACAAACATCAAATATCAAAAAAGAAAGAAAAATGTTACTTACTTATACCTTCTAATATTATCTGAACAAAAATTTATAAAACTAAAGATACTTTTAGAAAGTCAAATACTTACTTGTTTTTCATTTTTCATTTACTATGAATTGGGTCCACAAATATCAGAATGGAAAAAAATCAGCAGTGTTATACAAATTGGTAAAAATAAATAAAAATATTATAGTGAACCAGAGATATTCTCTCTCTCTCTCTCTCTCTCTATATATATATATATATATATATGTATACACACACTATATTATAATTTCTGTCATCACAAGCCTTTCTGTACAAAATGATATAAATTTTTCAATTACTTTTATTTTTAATACACCTTGTGAATTAAATAAATTATAAATTTATTTTTATCTTTTGAGTAAGGGTCTAGCTCTATACTTTGATTTGTTTATATTTATATAGCTATTTACAAATCTAACAATTTGGAATATTCATTGAAATTGTATCTTAAGCTTTGATTATATACATCCTGTTGGAAAATGTGAAAAGGCCACCTTAAGTTTTTTAGGGGTTTTTCTTCCATAATGGAGGTATCACCTCCAGAGGGTCTGGTCTGTTGGCCTAGAGTAAAGGTTCTCAAGGGAATGACTTTAATGAATTATCACTAGGATGAAGTCTTTCAGACAAGATATAAATCTGAGAACTTGTACTACATTACACTCTCAGATCTAGAGTAAACAGTTCATCAGATCCAGAGCTTTGCACTCAAACTTATTGCAAACCCATTGGTGGCTGTGTAAGAGTGTGATGGAAGGCAGCATCCTGTGGCAGAAGAGGGCTGTAATGGATTACAGCAACCTAAGCTAAGGGAGGACTGTAATGGAGGGCTGAGGCCTGTGCTGGTAGGGGACTGTGGGTAAGAGCTGTAGCTTGTGCTAGAGGTGAACTATGGTGAAGAGCAGAAGCCTGTCCTGTTGGAAGGCTATGGCACAGAGAGATAGCCTGGGTCACGAGAGGGTTGTGGCAAAGAGCTATGGACTGTGTCACCGGAGGACTGCAGGAACAAACAGAGACCTGTATCAGGGATGGATTGTGACATAGAGCAAAAGTCTGTGCCTGTGAAGAGCTAGAATGGGTCAGAGAAGTGGGCATCCAGCAGGCATCAGAATGACCCAAGATGAGACATTCTTGAGTACAGTTGTCAGAGATCTCTTCCACAGTTGGTTGAACAGTTATTTCTGTAGCTGTTGGGATGTGAAAAAAATAAAACAATTTGTATTTTAAAGACATATTTTATTAGCTACTTAATGCAATTCATATTGCTACATGAAAAAAATAATCTAAGCATAAATACATCATAAACTTCCAATATTTTCAAAATTGGTATTTGATTTGTAAAGAAATAATTACTAGAGAAACATAAGTAAGTAGGAGTAGATAGATGAGTAGATAGATGCTTGTAATTAGGGTAACTAGTCTCTAAAAACATTTAGATGTTTTTAATTTTATTTGTAACTATAAACGAAGGCTATCATCACTAACCTATACATTCAAGCCAAATGAAATGTGGCTACTAACACATGAGATGAGCAGCACAAATAATATAAATGAGAAAACCATATAATCATATTATAAAAAAACAATTATAGCTAACCATTTGGTTAAGAAACTAATTTGAGAATAAATCTAAAATAAAATAGATTACTTTAGAAACAGTTTATTAAAATCTAAGATATCTTTGTTTCAAGAATGAAATATAACTATCTCAAAGGTAATTAATTTCTGGATTCCTCATTTTCTGATAATAAATTAGAGTTTAATAAGAGAAATTAAAGTTTAACAACATAATAAACTACAGATCCAAAGTACTTAGCTTTAAACTACAATACTTTCTAAAACTCCTTCATATGGTTTCTGTAAAATTTTCAGATGCCAATAGGTATCAAATATCATATGTGTATTTATACAAAGACTAGCAAAATATAGTGTAGCTGTATCAATATAATCTGATTATATAAAAAGAAATGTATATAAGATGGAATAATGGATATTGCATCAAGATATAACATCAATTTTCTAAGAAGACATAGCAATCATAAAAATTAAAAATAGAAATTCAAGTTCCTATAAATCCTCAACAAAATATAAAATCCAGGTGCTATAATTATCCCATCACATTAGAAAATAAATAGGACATTAAAGAAATGACCCTGAAGACTATTTTTCTCAAGAAGATAACTGCTTATCTTCATTTGGAAGATATTTAAAAATATCCCTATGAGTTTAACATTTAAAATATTTTATACAGATGTTTTAGCTAGAGCAATTAGACAATAGGAAACAAAATAAATTCCAGTTGGAAAATAAGGGAAATCATTATTTACAATGTACTATATATTGAAAACCCTGAAGACTCCACCAAAAAGCTATTAGAAATACTAAATGAAGACTCTAAAGTGGCAGCTTACAAAATAAACACAAAAATCTGTTATTTTTTATATTCAATGAAACAGTGAAAATAAAGAAAAGCGTTCTATTCATGATCACGTCAAAATGAATTAAAAACCTAGGGATCAACTTAAATAAGGAAGTACAGGACTTATACAATGAAAACTGTAAGACATTATTAAAGGATTTAGATTAGATCATAACATAGGAGATGGAAAGACATTCCACACTATGGATCAGGAGAATCAATAGAGTCAAAATGACTCTTCTACTAAAAGTGCTGTATAAATTTAATTCAGTACCTGACAAAATACCAATACTACTCTTCAAAGTAATTGAACTATGTTGTTAAAATCTATATGGAACCATAAAACGACTAAAATAGGAAAGGCAATCCTGAGGAATAGGAAAGAGATAAAGATATAATGTTACCTGACTATGAACTATACTGTAAATCAAGTACAATAAAAACAATATGGTATTGGCATAGAAATAGACACATGGATCAATGGAGCAAAATCAAAAGCCCAGAAAAATCCATGCATACATCAATATTAAATCACAGTAAAAGACTCACTACCATACAGTGGGGGAAAAGTGAATATCTTTAAAGGTGCTGGGAAAAATGAATGGACGTATGTAAAAGAATGAAGTTGCTTCACTTTCTAACTCCATGAAAAAAATACAGAAAGTAATTCAAAATGGAAAAAGATGTATAAAACCTGCAACAATAAAATACACAGGAGAATACATTGACGATATGTTTCATGACATTTATAATAAAGATATTTGCTAGAGAATCTACTCCTATACTAAGGGAAATAAAAGTATAAAGAAACAATTGGGACTACCTCAAATTAAAAAGCTTTTACGCAGTGAAAAGAAATATAAGTAGATTAAAGACATCTTATTAGAGAAAATGTTTACAAATTACATAACTGACAAGGCATTAATATCCATGTTACATAAACATATTCAATTTGACTATAAAAAAAAAAAACAAGCAACCCAAATAATTGAAGGACAATAGATCTGAATAGACAATTCACCAAAGAGGATATCCAGAAGACCAAAAGATACATGGAAAACTGTTCATTATAGCTTTTAATGCAGGGGACACAAGTCAAAATCACAATGAGATTTCATCTCATACCAGGAAAAATGGCACAGATTAAAAGGCCACTGCACAAATGCTGGAGAGGTGTGAATAAAGAGCAACCCTATCTCACAGTTGTGCCAATGTAAACTGATGCAGACTTTTTTTGGAAAGTGATCTAGATTTACCATAAAAAACTAAAAAAGGAAATACCATATTAACCAACTATACCATACTTGGGGTTCTATCCAAAGAACATGAAACTATCAATTAAACAAACAACAAAAAAAAAAAAAACAAATTGTTTGCAATGTTTATTGAAGCATTGTTTAAGATAGCTGAGACATGGAAATAAAATCAGTGCAGTCATGTGGCAGGCTGCAAAGTTAGTAGACGAAAATCTGTTGCATTCTTATACTCAAACAACTAGAAAAGAAAGGAATCAAATCGACAATCTCATTTACAATCACATCAAAAGAAATACCTAAGAGTAAATGTTACAAAAAAGGTCAAAGACCTGAACAATGAAAACTATAAGAAATTGTTAAAAAAATCAGAAGATGGCACAAAGAAAGAGTAAGATATTCCGAAAGTGGAAGTGCAATAGATAAGCTAAGAGTTTCAATTTGATAAATGCTGCTAAATCATTCTTTTAAGCATATATCCTTTGTGGAATTTATAGTATCTGTTAATATTATTGATATTGTTTAATTAGCTTACCAAACTATTTCTCAAAGGAATTGTATGCCACAAGGACAGATTAACTAGGTCTAAGTTCAAAATAGTATACATTTTTAACTAGTGGAATTCAAATTAATTACACTTAAAACTACACTCTTGGAGGGCTTCTGTAATTCATCATTAATGTTTAACCTATTAAAAACAAATATTCCTCCTAGAAAAAATGTATTATTCTTGAAGAACAACCAAATATGCTAATCTTTTTTAGGGGAAATGTGATGTGTTATATAATTGATCATTTTACCACATTGAAAAAACAACAAAACTGAAGATTTATATACTGGTCAAAAATTCTATCATCAATCCACCATACTGGGAAAATAAAACATATGGCAGGGTAACAAAAATGCCTAAGCACAGAGAATATATTGCAGAGAAGACTCCTCCAATATCTCTTTGGAGATCATTTACAAGTGAACTGTTGCCATGTACAATTGTTGAGCACCAAGGAAAACATAGTGCTCAAATACATCTTGAAATAAGATGTGGTACATATATACCATGGAATATTACTCAGCATTCAAAAAAGATAAACACATGCAATTTGCAGCAACATGGATGGCGCTGGAAGGGATCATGCTCAGCGAAATAAGCCAAAAAGAAAAAGAAAAATACCGGATGGTCTCACTCATAGCAGGAATCTAGAAAACTTAAATAAGGGACCAGGAAAATGAATATAAGAAAGTGAAAATCAAAATCAACAAAAAACTATGAACCAGAGACACTTTTTGGGGGGTGGGGGGCGGGAGGGGAAGGATTGGGGTCAGAATGGGGCGTTTGCAATTGTATGGGGGAATATAAAAATAAAATTTATTATTTAAAAAAAAAATAAAAATATACCAAGGGATTTTTGTATCATGAAAAAAAAAAAGAAATATAGCTTTAGCATTACAAAACGAATATAGTTGTTTCAGTGTAATTCCACTGTCTGTCTTAGAAAATGTGGTCTTAGAAGTTTAAGCAAGGGGCCTCGCAGGTGGCACAGGGGTTAAGGACAGCGCTATCAAGCTATCACCAGCCATTGCAGCGCAAGTTTGATCCGCAGCCCACCAGGGAGCAACCCACATGGCAGCAGACCTCTCCTGCCTCGCCTACTGCTCCCCTCAGCAGTGTATTTTAGTAGATCTGCCTGTTCTGCTCCCCATTCTGTCTCTGGTGAACCCTCTCACCCCCGTACCTCTGGCTTACACCCCAGTTCTTGTATGCATAAATAAATCTTTAAAAAAATAAATTGAATGGACAATCAGACATTTTACATATTTAAAATTATTGTTCTGTTGATAGAAAAAATGAGTTTTGAGAACTATTAAGACTTTCTTCCTTCATAATAAACATTTCTTCAAAATTTAACATTATTGAAAATATAATCAGTCTTTCTATTATTATGCACGTTTATAACTTAGGGAAATTAATAATATAAGCTTTATCATCACATGTAATTCAAACTTTAATGATTATAAAAACAATAAATTGATTCATGTTCATTCAGGCCTTAAAACAGTTTCATATTAATTTTATAAAAAATTCATATTTAGTTAGGCTAATTGTGTCACCTTGTCACATAATTAGCCTTTTCTTATTATTAAAGTTACGATTCTTCATAGGAAAGTGCTTTTTATGATATGTTAAAAAACATGAACATTTTTGATAATAGTGAAAACTTCCTGATCTTTTTCTGTCATTATCATTAAACACTAGTAATTCTGGGTAAATATACTACTATATGTTTATTCTAGTTATCTTTTTAAATAGTCTTAACAATTTTAAGCATATGAACAATGAAAAATAACTGTCCAAATATGATAGCCAATATTTAAGATTTTTACTATTATAGCAATTTAAAAATAACTACAAAATAGTTTTTATTTGAAATATGTCAGACATAATTTTTCACATAAATATGAACCACTTTAAGGCAGAAAAAAAGAGATTATAAAACAAAATATAAGGTTAGACTCCCGAGTCCCTTTTTGTCACATACACATATACATAAATGTATAAGCACTGAATAAACATGGAATGAGGTAACAGAAACATAGTCATTTCTTTATATATTACATAATCATGGTTGTTTTCTCATTGTTTATTTCTATTTTAGAATTTTTCCCAAGTTACATGCTTGTTTTTGTAATAATAATAAAAAGAAAAACCTTTAGTTTTTAAATTCACATATACCTCTCATATGAAAACATACATTTGTGGATGTTTGACATTATAAACTCTAAAACAAATACAATTATATAAAATAACTTTACCTCAATAAACATAATTGGAGAAAATAAAGGAAACTGACTTCAAGACAAAAAATATATAAAAATTTTAAAATTTATACTAATTTGTGTTGTTTCAGTAATGCCAGCCAGTTGCTAAAACTTGCTGAACCCCTGAAGAAATGACTTTGATTATTCCAACAAAAATGTTAATCCATGTCTAGAAATACGAAGGATTATGCCACTTATTTATCAAATATATCTTATTAATATAAACTGAGTGGTATTTGAATTCATTTGGCATATGAAAATTCAAACTTTTATTTGCCTTTTTGTAATATGAAACATTTTTTAAGTTGTAATTTTATATTGCCCTTTGATGAAAATCAGACAATTATATAATTCAAGGGTGCTCATCTAAAATGTCTTTAATTATTATTGAGCTTTTATACAATATCCCTTTTTAATATTTCTATTATATTTTATTGTTAAGTGTACACAAATCTGAACTTTATTAGTAAATGAAAAAAAAGTACATAAATTGCACAATAATATTAAAACTACTCTCTGAACTTGACTGTAATACCCATGATAAGAGACAAGCCAATTAAAATTAAGATTTATCATCTTAACTTCAGTTGCTGACTGTCTGAAACAGTAATTTGATATCATGTAGAGAGTACCTATAGATAAATAAAGATAAAATTTCCCAGCATAAGTTACTGTGTCACCACAAACCCAGTAATTCTCACCTAAGGTAAGCCATCACCATACAGTGCACAAAGAAAATAAACAAAACACATATTAATATCAAGATTTTTTTAGGTATCTGGACACAAGGGAAATATGTGTAACAAAAGATGAATATTTTTAAGTAAGTTATCTCTTGGGGCCTCCCCGGTGGCGCAGCGGTTGAGCTCTGGGTTGCGAAGCTGCCCGCAGCATCTGCAGCGCTGGTTTGATCCCTGGCTGCTCCCTGGCCACCGGAGGAGGGTCCCACATGGTGCACAGACCTCTCCTGCTGCCTGCTGCTCCCCTCAGCAGTGTACTTCAGTCCTTCTGCCTGCTCTGCTCCCTGCTCTGGCTCTGGTGAATTCTCTCACCCTCCCGCGCTTCTGACTGTACCCAGTGCTTGTATAAACAAACAAACAAACAACAAACAAACAAATAAATAAATAATACATGCCTCTTAAAAATAAATAAATAAATAAATAAAAAGTTATCTCTAATTCCTTGTATTTTTTATATACTCAACTTCCTTTATTTTATTGAGGTAACATCAGTATATTACCAATGCTTACAGTGATTTAACCCAACTTTACCTCAATAAACATTAAAAAATAAAGGAAAATGACTTCAAGACAATAAAAATGAATCAAAGAAATGTGATTTACAGGTATAAGATCACCCTCTTCATGTTTATTTTACCTCACCACATCCACCAACAAAGCCCCAGTAGTCCTCCACCATATTCCATTGTGCACCTACTCACTTTGCCCTCCCCCTTTCCATTCCCACTTTGTTAACCACAATAATATAGTCAGATTTCTAGGGCTTGTCATTGGTTTGGTTTTCTCTAATACTATGGAAATCAGTATGGAGATTTCTCAAAATATTAAAAATGAATCTACCAATCATCCAGTAACTCCACTCCTAGGTGTCTATCTGAGGAAAAAACTAATTCAAAGAGATATATGCACTCCTATGTTTTATAACACTATTTCCAATAGCCAAGCTATGGAAACAACCTAAGTGACCAAAGACATGTGAGTGGATTAGGAAGATGTGATATGTACGCACAACGGAATACTATCCAGCTATAAAAAAAAAAAATTAAACTCTTGCCTTTTGCAACAATACAGGTGGTACTGGAAGGGATTATACTAAACAAATTAAGTCAAGAGGAGAATAGAGAGATACTGGAGGATGTCACTTATATGTGAAATACAAAGAAATGAAACAAAGGGCCTGATTCCTTGTATTTTAATGATGTATTTTTATTCCCACATTAATTTTTACAAGTATAAAAGCTGACTTAGGTAATTCAAGTGTTTTCTTTCTTTGTCTCTATCCTATTTTCTTTTTTATTGAAGTCATTTTGGTTTACATCATTATATTTTTAGAGTTTAGTATCCCCCTTTAGGTGTTATTACAATAGCACACCCATCATCAAGGTCTCTGTAGTCTACTACCACTGTCCATTGTGTTCCCTCCCCACTTTGTCCTCTCCCCTCTGCTTTCTCCTCTGGTATCCTCATCCTCAGTTCAATAGAGAATGGTCAATTGTTTTCTTACTTTTGCAAATAGCCATGACCTGTGAAGTCTGTGGTAGTATTCTTTCCACTGAACCATGCGCCTTCCATTAGAAGTACTAGTCAGACACAGACCATGGAATGGAATAGAAAGCCCAGAAATAAAGCCATACACACGTGGACAACTAATCTTTGCTAAAGAAGCAAAGAATTTGCAGTGGAACAAGGTTAGTTTGTTCAATAAATGATGCTGGGAAACTGGACCACCATAAGCAAAAGAATGAAACTAGACCACTACCTGACACCATGCACAAAAATTAACTCAAAATGGATAAAATAACTGAACATAAGAGCTGAAACCATAAAACATATAGAAGAAAATGTAAGTAAAACACTACAAGACATACATCTCAGTAACATCTTTAAAGACTCATCCCCCAAAGCAAAGAAAGTGAAGGAAAAGATAAACACCTGGGATTACATCAAACTAAAAAGATTCTGTACAGCAAAATAGACATTACCCAAAACAAAGAGTCACCCTACTGACTGGGAGAAAATCGTTGCACTCCATAAATCAATAAGGGACTGATCACGAAGATCTACAAAGGACTCTCAGGACTCAACAAAAAGTAAACAATCCAGTCAAAAATGGGCAGAAGAACTTAAAAGACATTTCTCCAAAGAGGAAATGCAAATGGCCAACAGGCATATGAAAAAATGTTCAACATCCCTCATAATCAGGGAAATGCAAATTAGAAGCACCAGTAAGAATGACACATATTAAAAAAAGCTAGCAAAGACAAATGTTGGTGAGGCTGTGATGAAAAAGGAACTCTCCTACATTGCTGGTGGGATGCAAACTGGTCCAACCACTATGGAAAGCTGTTGGACCCAAAAGAAACAAACACATCAATTCAAAAGGATACCTGCACCCCTATGCCTATTGCAGCACTATTTATAATAGGTAAGACTTGGAATCAACCCAAATGCCAAAAAAATAGGACTGGATCAAGAAGGTGTGGTATATATATGCAATGGACTACTTACTATTCAGCAGTCAAGAAAGATAAACTAATGCCATTTGCAGCAACATGGATGGAGCTAGAAGAGATTATGCTCAGTGAAATAAACCAGAAGGAAAAAGAAAAATATCTGGTGGTTTCACTTATAGTGGGACTATAAGGGAACCATAGAAGAGATCAAGGGAAAAATAATAACAATAAAAAACACAACAAAACGAAACAATAATAAATAGACAACTGTAAATCGGAGACATTCTGCTGGGGAGGAGGAGGGTGAAAGACCAAAGCAGGGGAGGGAAGAGCACAAGGGACTATGGTGATGGCACACGTGTGAATTGGTGGTGGAAATTCTATGGGGACTATACCTGAGAGGAGAAAGCAAACATTGTAAAAAAAAAAAAAACAATGATGTAAAATATATAAAATAAATAACTTATTAAAAAAAAAAGAAGTAGGGCCTCCCCTGGTGGTACAGGCAGTTGAGCGCAGCACTGTGAAGCTGTCCGCAGCCTCTGCAGCGCTGATTTGATCCCAGCTGGCGGGGGAGGGTCCCACATGGCGCAGCAGACCTCTTCTGTCTCGCCCACTGCTCCCCTCAGCAGTGTATTTCGTCAGTCTGCTTGCTCTCTTCCCCGCTCTGTCTCTGGTGAATGCTCTCACCCTCCCGCACATCTGGCCTGTACCCCGGTTCTTGTGTAAATAAATAAATAAAAATATTTAAAAGAAAATAAAATTATTAAAAAAAATAAAATAAAATAAGAAGTACTAGTCAGAAGATAAAGTTACACATTACACTGAATTGCACTGCTTTCTAGGCTATTCATATTCTCTAGAAGAATTAAGATAAAACGAGAAACAACCCGACATTGGAGTGGAGGCTTGATTTCTGGGCAGCATGTCAAATACAAAATATTGCTTAAATGTATAAACAAACCTGATACATACAAGTCATTTTTTTTTATGGAGTGGAGTATTTTAAGAAAAATAAATATGTACATACTTTCTCTTTCTGAGGTTAATGATTTAAACGTATAGGATGCTTATACAGTTGGCCTTCCATATTCATATGCATGGATTCAACCAACGGCAGATTCCATGATCTGGGATAGAAAATACATGCTATGTAGTAAGACCTGGTAGTTGTGCCTGTGCTAAATATGAACAGACTTTTTAAACTTATCATAATTCTCTAAACAATACAATATCACAACTACATAGCATGCACTTTGGGTTTTTTTTTAAGATTTATTTATTTATGCATACAAGAACTGGGGTACAGGCCAGAGATGCAGGGTGAGGGGTGAGAGGATTCACCAGAAACAGAGTGGGGAACAGAACAGGCAGACTGACTGAAATACACTGATGAGGGAGCAGCAGGCAAGACAGGAGAGGTCTGCTGCGCCATGTGTGGCCGGCCAGGGATCGAACTCGTGCTGCAGAGGCTGCGGATTGCTTCATAGTGCGGTGCTTAACCCCTTGAGCCACCAGGGAGGCCCCGTGTATTATAAATAAACTAGAGATGACTAAAAGTGCTTGGGGGGATGTGCATAAATTATATACAAATATTATGCCATTTAATTTAATTTATTTATTTCTCACGATTCATACTGGCAAGCAAAACAGTAAGATTGAAGCTCTGTTTTGTTTTGGTTTGTTTTTTTTAAAAACTATGCCATTTTATATGAGACTTGAATATTTATAGATTTTGATATCCACAGGGGTTCTAGAACAATTCCCTGTAGATATCAATGGTATGTAGACAGGGCCAAGGATGTTGCAATAAGGACTTTGAATTTCCAACTAATTGCAAGTTTCCTAGATTTTAACTATCATATCTATTGGATTTTGACAGGAATAATTGGAGCTAGACAAAGCTCCTTACTGACAGTCACTTACTGATTTCATGAAAATATATAGTTGTCAATATCTCTGACAGAACTGATATATAAATGGAACAATTTTCAAATGTATCATGACTTATATAGCGGCATAATTGAAAATAAACACCATAAATGACTGATCATCTACAAAATAAGTAAACTTTTAGAGACATTATTTTCCCAAAAAGCAAAGAGAAACTTTTGCTTCTTACGTTCTTGAAAGTACTTAAGTGGCATTCTGAGATTCCACATCACCCTGAGAAAAATCACACAAGTAGGAACAAAGAAATGGGAAAACTTCATCTTCTAAACACTCAATTAAATTAACAGTATATGGAAGGAGAATCTTTTAATATAAAAGCACCATTGCTACATCTAGGTTAAATTTCAAAACAAAACACAAATTTCAGGGTTATTCTTTGAAATCATACAACTGAGGAAGTATTAAATGAATAATATAATCATTTCATATTCCATTAAAATAGAAGTAGAATACCCAAATATTTTTGCATAATTGTGAAAAATGTGCTGTTATGAAATGTGAATAGCATTTAACTTATAAGCATTTCTGTCTAAATCATCCATAGTTGAGGTTCTCATGAAATCACTAACACAGTCATATATAAAACATGAAATGCAAATTTTAATGTTAAGGATAACTTTTGATGACAAAAAAGTATTTCTAACTATATTACCAGTTTTCCTACCAATTGCCTTCACACCTCCCTTTCCCTCGACATACCCATAGATTCCAATTGTAGTACCTGAGAGATGTTTGTTTCACACATTCTCATTATATATCCAAAGAACTATGGTACTACTTTCATCTAAGACATTCATGTTCAAAGTTGACACCCATTTTCATGGTTTCATGTAATATAGAGTCATCTAACCTACTCTTCTACCTCTGACTCATAATTTCCATAGATACTTGGCATATAAATTTAGAGGAAACCATAAAATAGAAAAAGTAAAAATAAAACAATCTGTTGTTTCTCAAGCTAAAGACAATTATAAAATATCAGTACCAACTGTATTTTTATTCAACTTACTCAAATATAGCTCTTACCCTGTGTCATATAATACATAATCCAGAAGTTCTTAATTTCAAAATGATGAAAATTATATAAAATAATTTCAAAATTATGCATATATTTTTTAAATTACATTGCAAATTATTGCAATGTAATAATTTCTTTCATTTATTTTATCGTTTGGAGAAGGTATAGTAGAGTGGGAAATGGATCTCTAATAAAGTTGACTGAATTTGAACTTTGAGACTGCTACTTCAATTCTGGAAGTGTAGAGGAATTAAGTAACATCCTTATGACAAATAGAAAATAGAATTAGCTATCAAATATCATTGCCAATAATCTCAAGTCATAAAGTTGTTATATTTTTACCACTTATATATGGTTGATAGAATGAAAATGAATAGCTAAGAATATATGGTCCTGTATTAAATGCTTTATGTACACTGCTGCACACTTTAAAAATATTATCTTCCATGTATTCAGGATATGGGATTATTCAAATCATATAGCAAAGTACCAGATAGAAAGTTAAAATATTGTGTTATATTGTTATATAGAAACATGGAATATCTTACAGTGCTCTAATTATAAAATAACCAACAGGTCCCCTTGAGATAGCAGCAGAGAGAAGACTTGGGCTCACTTCACACATATTTATTTACAACCAAATTACACCAATATAAATACAATAACTAGAGTGACCAAATGACTACTTTTGTTCATCAAGAGTAAAAACAAAGTGGCAAGAGGTAGGAAAATCTTTTAATTAAACTGAGTTTGGATTGGCACTGGGAATGTATAACCTATGAGAGGGAGGCATCTCTCTATTGCTAATTCAATGGGACTTGAAAGTTCAGGGATCATACTGGCGAAGTGGTGCACAGAGCAGTCATGTAGAACAGAACATGAGCCATTGGAGAACTATGGAAGTAAAGGTATAGAGTGGTGATTATCAGCTTGAGAAAGTGGTGCCCAAATGAAAAGATTAGTAGCCCAAACTTTTGGGGTGGGCCACATTGGATCACATGTATCTCCTATTGTTTGGAGGCTATTGTTTGGAAGCTGTGGTTGTCTTATGAGAAATATATGCCTTACCCCGTCCAGGCCCAAAGGTGGAATAACAACCAAGTGGTTTGTTCAAATCCCCAATAGGATTTGAAGCACCTGTATCTTAAATGTAGGAGCAAGCACACCAGTATAAGATTGTACACAATATGGCCAAGAAAACAATCCCTGGCTTGTGATGTCCCCCTACTGTGCTATATCTTATTGCTCAACAACTGTCTGAAGGCTGAATTTGGCACAAGATTGCTCTAGACATTAAGTTGGGGAATTGGTATAAGGGAGCATGTCACTATGGATCCTCAGTACAAAACTTGGGTATCTATGACACTTTGGGGAAGCTTGGTGGCCAATGGAGGTGAACATTTGATGTCCTACTGCTCTTATTCCTACCCATTGTCCTTTATTGGCACAGTGTTCAGTCATCTGAACAATTGCAGCTGCTTTTGTCTATGAGACAATAAACATAAATATCCTGATAAAAAGACCAAGGATTATACCCTGCTTTTTGTAGGAGCAGTACAGTCAATTTATCAACGAAAGAAAAGTTCCTTATAATGACCTATATAAATTAGAAAGGAGACAGAAGAATCTATCACAAACGTTGGAGCAAAGTCTCCAAGAGGATTCTCAATGCATTAGAACTGTGGAATCTGCCTGATAAGGAGTTTAAGATAATGGTTAGAACCATACTTTTCTAACTACATACAACATGTGGTATAAAATTTAAACAAAGATGACATGTTATTTCAGTGCAAGTTGGAGTCATAGCCCAACTACATTATAAGTTGACTGAATAAATATGGTGATTTATAGCAATATTTAAGGTAGGAGTTTAATTTCAATGATCTAATAATAATTTCTTATGTAAGTATAGTGCTTTAGAAATTGTCAAATGAATTCTTATAGTATTAAGCTTTTCTTTGTCTCAATTTCCACTTCTGCAAAATATGGAGAAAATAATAAAGCTTGCACATAGATGTGTTGTATATATCAGAATAAAAAAATACAGATTATGAAGGATAGTTTCTACAGCAGAGTACACATTAAAATATAAATGTTGCTGTTATTATAATGCTTTAGCAGCATTAATTTGTTGTATGGCTGAAACATAAACATTGTTACCAAGTAAATTTAATGAAGGAACAAAAGAAAGTAGAAACCTGAATTTAAATGACTTAGGTGCAGAACTATCATTAGAAGTCAAGGTGTCCTGTATAAAAAGTATAAAAATATACTTTTTACTATATCTTTTAATAATTATGATCAAAGCAACTTTGCTTGTATCACAACCACAAATATATCCCCAAAGTTATTCCTTAACAGTCTCTAATCAAGGATACCTAAAAATAATGAAAAAAAGAAAAGATAAATGAAAAACACTTTCAAATGTATCTACTTTAACCTAAATTCCAATATAAATATCAATATGCAAGAATTCCATGGGGGATTCTTGGATTAAATTCTCACTATTTAGATGGCATTCAAAAATTGGAACTAATTATATTAACATAAGCTTACACAAGAACTACTCCAGTGTAACATGAAAGACAAAACCTACATTAAAACATTTAAAATGCAAAAAAGTAATAAAGCATTATATTAGTATTGACATTAATATTAAAGATCAAAGATGAGATACTTTACATAAAAATTAGATTTTTATGACTTAGTTCAGAAAGATTTATTCATTGAGTGCTATTCACTTGGTCAAATATCAATGGATTATAAAATGTAGTTTAAAATAAAAGTGCATGAAGCAAAATAAATTGTTTTAAATTGCAATGGCAAAATATGACAGATCCATCCCCCAAATATGAAGTGGCCAATAAAAAATGGGTACATATACACAGTGAAATTATATTTGGAACATTCAAAATATCCTGTAATATTTTAAAACTTTATCAGCACACTAAAATTATATACATTTTTACTGATTTCTTACATTCCATTTTTAAGGAAGTTTATGTTGACCTTAGGATAGATTCACATATAATCAATACATTATAATTTGCCAAAGAAAATGCATCATACATTTTATTTAAAAGTTCACAAAGAACCTAAATTTACATTTTGTTAGACCTGTACACAACATATGTAATGTACAGATCAAATTTGAATACAAATACAGAAAAATATTTTAATGCCTCCTCAGACTAAATGCTGAATGTGCTTACATTATCAGAGGAGACAAATGATTAACTCCATATGTAACATGGAAGTATCTACTGTAAGTGAAATAAATGACTATAGGGTCTTGTTAATTTTGTTATCTAAAGATTGGTTATGCACAGCTTGGAAAAAGCACCTAGCTGTACAAGATATCCAATTAATTTAATATGTTTCCTAAATACCCATTCATTTTAAATATACTAAAAATGCACTTAAAGCAGTTGAATTTATAACGTTTTATGAGAAGTGAAAGGCCAAAGGTCATTAAAACAAACATAAATCAGCAGTTTATTTTAAAGTGAAACATGCGCTATGGTTATGGTTTGCAGAGATATCTACTATACCTTTCTTTAGTCCAGGAGTGAAAGCTAAAAAGAGAGTTTTATAAAGTTAAAACACAGTAAATATTTTCATTTATTCCCTCATTCCCAAATAAATGAAAATTACGATTTAATGAAATATATTTTCACTATTTTCACTTTTATCTTGCAAAGTATGTGAAAACTGACAAAGATAAAGTAGAAAACTGATAACCCATGGAATCTGTCACCTGTAATATACCTTTTCTAAAATCAGACCACACCAATGTTATATGCTGGCTTCATGCTTGCCCTAAAGGCAATGTATCGTTGAACTCCACCTGCTGAAGAGACTACATAGATTTTCTAGATTCATTGCTTATGATAGGAAAACATAGTCCTCTATTGAACTTAAAATTTTTCTCATGGAATCACTTACAAGATGCACACTATGTGAGAAGAAATTTTTGACATTACAGGTAACTCTTCTGATATGGAAAAAAGTTGTGGATAAAATGTCAACTCAATAGACACTAACATGATGGCCCAACAGAAGCATTCTTATCATTTTTAACACACATTTTCTACAATACAGCTATTTTCACAAAGAAAATTTCATTTATTTATAACAATTGGAATATGGGAGATTAGGTATCATTATCATTATTTTCTAGATAAATAAATTAAGACATTGCATTATAAAGTGACTTCCTTCAAAACATTGTTGAGATCAAATTGATGTAGGACAAACAGCAAAGTCTACTTTTAAAAATACTTATGCTTATATTGAATATTATCTGGCCAAATGATGCCCAGATTTATATTTTGTAAAATTTTTAGGCAAACAATTAAAATGATTTCCTGAAAAATTTATTAATATGTATATAATGTTAAAACATAAAATAACAATTTTGAATTTGAAAGTCACTCCATGTCACACATTTCAGATATCTTTGCAGATACATCCCCAGCAGCTAGGAAAACAAGAGAATATAAACAACAGGGACTATATAGAACTAAAAAGTTTCTGCATAGTTCAGTAGACCAGAGCTAAAACAAGCAGACACCCCAGAGAATGGCAGAAAATACCTGCAAACCATACATATAACAAGGGACTGATATCAAAGATCTATAAAGAGCTCATACAACTCAACAAAAAGAAAACAATCAAGAAAAGGCTAGAAGACCTAAAAAAGAATTTCTCTAATGAAGACAAACAGATAGCCAACGTGCGCATGAAGAAATGTTCATCATCACATATCACCAGGGAAATGCAAATTAAAAGCACAATGAGATACAATCTCACAACAGTGAGAATGTCTTACATCAAAATGAACAGAAACAGTTAAGTGCTGGTGAGGGTGTGGAGAAAAAGGAACTCTCTAACTCTGTTGGTGGGAATGTAGACTGGTCCAACCCCTATGGAAAGCAGTATGGAGGTTTCTCAAATGGTTAAAGATGGATCTGCCATATGACCCAGGAATTCCATTCTTTGATATCTACCAAAAAAATACAAAAACACCAATTTTAAAGGAAACCTGCACCCTTTGTCCATAGCAGCACTATTTACAATAGCAAATATATGGAAAAAAAAAAAAAACCTAAGTGTCCCCCAAACAACCAAAACAGATGAGTGGATAAAGAAAATGTGGTACATATACACAGTGGAATATAACTCAACAATCACAAAAGATAATAGCATGCCATTTGCAGCAACATGGATATATTTGGAAGAGGTCATGCTTAGTAAAATAAGTCAGAGGGAAAACAATAAATGCCGGATGAAGTCACTAATACGTGGAATGTAGAGGAACCAAACTAAGAACCAAAGACAACCTTAAAAGCTAACCTTTGACAACTGACTATAAAACAAAGAGGGAAGGAAGCACAAAGAACCATGGGGGTGCACTATGGGTGACTTGGTGGTGGGAACCCTGAAGTTGGGAACACCTGATAGGCAGAATTCTAATGTTACCACAATAAAAAGAATTAAATTATTATTTTTACAAAAGAAAATCTATTTGAACAGAATTATAATGTATGAAACTGAAGACATGCTTAGTTATAAGGGCTAAATCAGAAATAGAAAATTAATATTTCTAGGCAATGATAAGTATTAATGAGAGTACAGTGTCATTGACATATAATGGCACATTCATTTTTCATCTAAGTTCTTTCATTTATTAGTAAGATAACTTAATGGAAACTAAGTTGAAGTAAATAAGATAGTGCTATCACAAGCTAGTCTAGGTAGTATTAATTTCTAAATAGAATTTTGCAAACCCCCCCCACAATGCAAATAATGTTTTTTTTTTAATTCAATGAGTTCTCTCTTATACAAAATATACTAATTTATTATTGGAGTGAACAATCAACTCTTATAAAATTTAAATGTAGAGTTTTCAAATATACTGTAGCAAAAAGGAAGACTAAACAGAGAAGTAATACAGTGCTTTTATTTTTAAGACTAAAATTTCAGTGAGGCCTAGCCATTAGTGATCAAAATTCTTTCTCATTAGTAATTGAAAAGACCAAAAAATATAAATGTCATGATTCCCTACTTATTTATAAGGCTATAGCAGTACATTAGAAAGAAACAGCAAAGCAAATGACATCATAATAACAAAAAAGAAAAACTCATTTTCAAAACCATTCTAGGAGACTTTAATACCATGCAGAAGAATGCAAATTGGTTTATAAACCACCAAAGTCAAATATTCATCAATTTTCTTTAAATTTCAGGACAAATAAGCATATTCTATACAATATTTTCCAGAGTGACTCTGAAAAAGGACACAGATTCATCCCAAGAAACTTGACCAAAACAAGGAACCTCTAAAGCAATATATATATATATATATATATATATATATATATATATATACTATTGTATGTGAATACAGAAATTAATATACTCATTATAGATTTTAGCATTTTCCTGCATAAGTTAATGTCCATCATCAAATGTGTCCCTAAATGTCAGGCTTCTTCTTAAAGTTTACAAGTTTATTGCTGGTATTTTTGTGGAACCCACACAAGATTTCTGCAAGATCAAAGTAAGCACAGTCCTTGTCATTTGAGATACTATAGTCAATTTGAATAGCTGACTAAAATAAAATTTCTTACTAAATAATCCAACTAAATGTTATATTATGGATGACTATATATATATTATTTATGTGTAACTTAAAATGCAATTTTACTAGAATACAAAATGAATATTTCAAACAAGTTAAATTTGAATTGCTAAGACCATTGTCAGATTATTAAGTATTCTGAAAGTAATTTTATTACTCAGTAAATTTAAACATGATTAATAGCTCAGGTATAATTATTTCAACTTATACAAATTCAATAATAAAAAATTGCACATAAGTCTATTTTGAGATATACTTGTGTTTTTATATTATTTCTGAATTAATAACCCAATTAGTAAATTAAGACAATAAGAATTGGGATTCATGTACTAAATGCTTACATTACAGAAACATACATTTAAAGTAATAATGTAGATACAATTTAAATCATATAAAATACTAAAATTTATCATGAGAACAATACCAAAATATGTTATATTTTTCTATTCCAATATATTTTAATACTCCCTAATAAATACTAACACAAATATTTAAGAACTCAACATAGGTTAGAAACATTTAGCTAAATGTGAAGGAATTACTGGTACAAATGCTTGAATAATTTTAGGGATCACTAAAACTCATCACAAAATTGATAGTGTTGGCAAAATACTCATTAATCAGGTATCATGCATCAACTTATAATTGTCAGTTACTTCAAATGTGTAAGAGGGTTTCTTTTTTCCATATCCTCACCATCGTTTGTTGTTTCTGGTCTTTTCATAGAAGTGAGGCAGTGTTTCATTGTGTGTTTGATTTGAATTTTCCTAACAATGTGATTATGAACATTTTTTATGTGTCTGTTGGTCACCTGTATGTCTTTAGGAAAGTGCCTATTTAGCTCTTTTGACAATTTTTATTGGATTTTTTTCACTTGATTGATTGAGTCGAATGATTTCTTCATTGTTTTTTTCATCAATGTTTGGTGTGCAAACATTCTCTCCCATTCAATCAGTTGTCTTTTCATTTTAGTTATTGTTATTTTTGCTGTGTAGAAGTTTTTTGATTAGATATAGTCCCAGTTGTTGATATTCTCTTTTGTTTTCCTTACTGTTGGGAATGATTCACAAAGGCATCACCGAAGTTTATGTCATAATGTGTTTTATCTCTGTTTTCATATATGTATTTTACTGTTGTGGATCTTAAATATAGGTCCCTATCAATTGTTGAGTTGATTCTTGTGTGTGTTGATTTTTTGTGTAGCATGCAACTATAGTTTTCCCAACACTATTTATTGGAGGGGCTACTACTCTATTCTTGGCTCCTTTGTCTAAGATTAACTGGTCATGCTTATGTGAGTTTACTTCTGTGGTCTCAGTTGTATTCCATTGGTCTGTGTGTCTCTTTTTGTTCTAGTATCAAGCTATTTTAATTATAGCTTTATTGTTTGATGTGTGATGCCACCATTTTCCCACTTTTTGTCAGGATTGCTTTGGTCACATAGGATCTTCTATGTTTCCATATGCATTTCAGTAATATTTATTCTATATCTTTGAAGAATACCATTGAAATTTTGATGGTGACTGCATTGAGTTTGTATATTGGTTTGGGTAGGGCAGCCACTTTGACAATGTTGATTCTTCCAATCCATGAGCATGGAATATCTTTCCATTTCTTTGTGTTTCTATTACTTTTTACAGTGTCTTTTAAAAAAAAAATATTTATTTATTTTTATTTATACAAGGAGTGGGCTATAGGCCAGAGGCGCGGGAGGGTGAGACTATTCAACAGAGACAGAGCGGGGAGCAGAACAGGCAGATGAACCTAAAACAATGCTGAGGGGAGCAGTGGGTGAGACAGGAGAGGTCTGCTACACCATGTAGGTATCTCCCTGGCCGGCCAGGAATCCTACCGGCACTGAAAAGGCTTTGGACAGCTTCACAGCACTGCGCTCAACCCGCTGCGCCACCAGGGAGGCCCTTTTTAGAGTGTCTTATAGTTTTCTCTGTATAGGTATTTCACCTCTTGTGGAGTTGATTCCTATTTTTTTTATTGCAAATGGGATTGTTTTCTTAATTTCCTTCTCTGCTAACTCGTTATTTACATATAGAAAGGCAACTAATTCTAGTGAATTGATTTTTATAAGCTGTCAACTTTTTGACCTGAATTACAATTTCAATTAATTTCTCAGTGGTGTCTTCAGGTTTCTATGTGTATTATCCTGTGGTCAGCCAATAATGATAACTTTACTTCTTTCCAAGGTAGATTCCTTTTATATCCCTATCTTGCCTAATTGCTCTAGGTAGGATTACCAAACTATGTTGAATAGTGCTGAGAGTGGATATCCCTGTCTTGTATCAGATCTTAGTGAAATAGCTTTCAGTTTTTCACTACTTAGAATGTTAGCTGTGACTTTATTATATGTGTTTTTTATTATGTAAAGATATGGTCCACTTAGCCCCAGTGTTTGGAGGATTTTCATCATAAATGGATGTTTAATCTTGAAGTCTTTCTTGATATTTGATGTATGTTTTTTTCTGGGGGGGGGTCATTCTTTTTGTTAATGTGTTGAATTACATTCATTGATTTTCAGATGTTGAACCTACCTGAGTCCCTGGTATAAATCCCAATTGGTCATGGTGTATAATCCTTATAATGCTTTCTTGGATTGGATTAGCTTAGATTTTATTAAGCTTATTTGTATTTGTGATCATTAGCAAAACTATAGTTTTCTTTCTTGGGGTTGTCACTATTTGGTTTCAGTACTAGATTAATTTTAGCCTCATGTTTTTTGGTTATTCTTTCTCAAATTGAAGTGCTTGAGAAGGATAAGATTAGGTCATCTTTTTAACTTTTTTGTTTTAAGATTTCTTTATTTATGCATACAAGAGCTGGGGTACAGGCCAGAGTTGTGGGGGGGCGGGGGTGAGAGGATTCACCTGAGACAGAGTGGGGAACTGAACAGGCAGACTGACTGAAATACACTGCTGAGGGGAGCAGCGGGTGAGACAGGAGAGGTCTGCTGCGCCATGTAGGTTGCTCCCTGGCCAGCCAGGGATAGAACTCGTGCTGTGGATTGCTTCATAGTGTGGTGCTTAACCCCTTGCACCACCAGGGAGGCCCAGGATTAGGTCATCTTTTAAAGATTGGTAGAATTTGTGAAGCTGTTTGGTTCTGAATTTTTTAAAAAATGGAGTTTTTATTACTGCTTGAAACAGTTATTGCTATTTCAATTTCCTTGCTTGTGATTGGTCTCTTTAGGTTTTATTTTTCTTCCCTATTCAGTCTTGGATGATTGTATACTTCTAAGAATTTGTCCATCTCCTTCAAGTTACTGAACTTATTAGCATGCAAGAGTTCATAGTAGTGTCTGGCAGAAAGGTGAGCACAAGCAAACTGAGTTTTCATGCAAGCTTTAAATAAAATTTTGAGATTTTGGTTTTTAAGTTGTGTTACCATTACATTTTTGTGTAACTTTGTGCAAGCAATCTGTACTTCCTCAGCCTCAATTTCACATCTGTTTAATGGAGTGTTTGTGTATATTTTAAATGCTCACTTTAGACTTGACATATATTTAATCTCTCTTACCAGGAACTAAGTTTTGATTTAGCATGATGACTAGAGATATTTCTTCCTTTGCTTGAAGTCTCTTCTTAGAGTCTACTGTTCTTGTGAATAGACCTTTGAGAATGGTATGGAGTCAAACAAACAAAGATTAACTTAATCCTGGTTTACTAAAGTCTGTTGTAGAGAACACTGTAACTGCTATATAGAAGTTAATTAGAAAGTTTATTTTTAAAATGTCCTGTTTGCATTGATTCTGTTTAGCTGATTATAGTTTTCTTATTGTATATTCATGAGATGTCTAAGGCCAATACCTATGCTGTTTGCTATTGTTTTTCTCTAAAAGTAAAATTCCATATTCTAGTTAGAGTATAGGCAAAGACTGTAATACATCACCAATGAGCAAATATCAGAATATACATATGCTGATCTTTCTGATCTCAATAAATATGGTTAGCTGATCAATATAAAATTTTTATTTGTTAAACTTGGCAAATAGGGATAATGACTTGTTTAATTTGAAAAGGAGCTTTGAAAAGCACTATATTCTGCATCATATTCAAGTAACGTCTAACACAGGAACATCAAAGGCATTTGTAAATGAATATATTTATACGTGAGAGTCAGTCTAAAAGGATACGAAAATCTGTTTCTATATATTTTTAAATACAATTCTTCTGTCAACAAATGAACAATAAAATTCAGGATATAAGAAATTACTGAAAATGAGGTACCTAAACACATATTTACATATATTATGCACATTTTAAATTTCAAAATTATTAAATTGGTAATGTTGAATTAAATTCTGCTCCTTCTTCCCCCCCCCACTTTCTTAACCTCATGTCTTTAGTTTACAAATGAAAAGACAAGGGAAATTGCATGTGATAAATTCAAGGCAATTATATTCAATAGTCTATAGTTTATGTGCTCATACCTGGGTTTATCTAATCTTATTAAAAGTATCATTATTTGCACACTGTATTGCAAAGAAGAGAGATAGAAATAGATTTTGAGTTGGATATTGGGGTGATATTCAGATGAAATAAAGTATTCCTTGTCCATTCCTATGTTAATTTTACTTCATGATCTCTTAAAGATGATTTTCTAATATTAATATATAATTGTTATTAAGTAATTGTAAGGAATTTTAAAAATCTGATCTGGCTTTAGTTAAATTTTGATTCATGACCAGAGCAATAATATGAGATTCCTTTTTCATCAAAACTTCTTGGCTGGCAGAAATTACATTTTATAATATCACCATTGCAGCTTAAAGATTTATAATTTAAATACTTTTACATTTCAAAACAATCACTTAAAATAAGTTCTGCTCTCCAGTAGAGTTTTTACAAAGTGAAATTTGTAACTATAAGCATATTGTAATACTGGAGCTCCGGAGAATCAATCATGTAGAGATAAACTTGATAAGTATGAGGCCAATACAGGAAATCTTAGTCAATAGGTGGAAGGAGACAGGCACTGGTGACATTATTTGAGGCTTCCAGATTCAACCATCCTGGACTTTTTGTTTTGATGCATCAACAATTTACCTTTCTTATTTATTCTTATTAAAGCTGTATTTCTATCACTTAATAACTGAAAGAATGCTGAATAATATGGGGACTATGGTCAGAGTTTTCTATGTCATGCTTCAAACTATATACTTCTGTTGTAGATTCACACTGCAACATCATACTGAAAGAGCTGAATAAAAAAGAATTTGCTGAAATTGAAGACATCTTATAACAAATGTTACTCTTTTAACATTATCACGAAATCAAATAGTACCAATAAAAGAATAATTCTCCTAATCCAGTGAGCTACCTCATTGGCAAGACTGCATTTGTCATTTGTGACAGTATTTCAAGGTTTACTCTTAATAATATGGAAAATGTTTGACTTCATAATTTTCCCAACTCGTAATAATATGGAAAAGGTTTGACTCCAAAATTTTCCCAGAGAAACTTTATCCAGCAGTTTATCTCATTCAAAAGAAACTGTACTTTAGAGTTTACATAATCTCTAATTATAATTTAACTCAATATTCACTTCTATATTGAAAATTAAGAAACGCTTGTCTTCAAATACATGATTTTAAAGAAAAGCCAATAAAACAGTTTTAAAATTACTTTTCAGACTTTCCTTTTTGTAATTGTTTTAAAATTTTCTCATGGGTTGTTTTCTTACTCGAATTGTTTTCTTGCTCTACTCCGAATACAGTTTCTTTTTCTTTTCCAAAACAAATATTGTTTTAATGTTTCTCTCTCTCTCGTTTTTTTAAATATTTATTTATTTATGCATACAACAGCTGGGGCATGGGCCAGAGATGCGGGGGTAGGGGAGTGAGAGGATCCACCAGAGGCAGAATGGGGAACAGAACAGGCAGACTGACGAAATACAGTGCTGAGGGGAGGAGCAGGTGAGACAGGAGAGGTCTGCTGTGCCATGTGGGTTTCTCCCTGGCCGGCTGGGGTTCGAACTCGTGCTGCAGAGGCTGCAGACCACCTCATAGTGCGGTGCTCAACTCCTTGCACCACCAGGGAGGCCCCTGTTTCTCTGGTTTTAAAAGTAATCCATATATCTTAAAAAAATTAAACAATACTCAATGGCATGAAGGAAGTGAAAATGTATTAAGAAAATCTCTGCAAAGATTGACCTCTTCTATTGTGGAGAAAAAGGAACTCTCCTGCACTGTTGGTGGGAGTGCAAACTGGTCCAACCACTATGGAGAGCTGTGTGGAGTTTTCTTGACCTACAAAACATAGAGCTTCCATATGATCCAGCAATTCCACTCCTAGGTATTTACCCAAAGGACACAGAAACATCAATTACAAAAAGTACCTGCACCCCTATGTTTATAGCAGCACTATTTACAATAGCTAAGATTTGGAAACAACCCAAATGCCCAAAAATAGATGACTGGATCAAGAAGATGTGGTACATATACACCATGGAATATTACTCAGCATTCAAAAAAGATAAACACATGCAATTTGCAGCAACATGGATGGCGCTGGAAGGGATCATGCTCAGTGAAATAAGCCAGAAAGAAAAAGAAAAATACCGGATGGTCTCACTCATAGCAGGAATCTAGAAAACTTAAATAAGGGACCAGGAAAAAGAATAACTATAAGAAAGAAAAATATCAAAATCAACAAATAACTATGAACAAGAGACTCTATGGGGAATGGGGGGCGGTGAAAGGAGGGCTTAGGGTAAAAATATGGGGGTTGTAATTATATGGGGAATATAAAAATAAAATTTAAATTAAAAAAAAGATTGACTTCTTCTAAAACTAATCTACATATATTATAATAAAGTACTATTATTTTACGTCCTTGTTAATTTTTTCATAATATAGAATTTCTCCCCTCAGGTGTGGTCACCATAGGTCTCCCACCACCAAAAGCACCCATAACCAGGGCCTCCCTGGTGGTGCAGGCCATTGAGCACCGGACTATAGAGCTGTCCGTGGCCTCTGCAGCAGTGCAGGTTTGCACCAGCTAGCGAGAATCCCACATAGCGCGGCAGACCTCTCCTGTCTCGCCCGCTGCTCCCCTCAGCAGTATGTTTTGTCAGTCTGCCTGTTTTGTTCCCCATTCTGTCTCTGGTGAATCCTCTCACCCTCCCACACTTCTGGCCTGTACCCCGGCTCTTGTATAAATAAAATAAATCTTAAAAAAAAAAAGCTTGGAAAAAAAAAGCACCCATAACCTTCTACCTTTGTCCATTGTGCTCTCTCCCCATGTTTTCTCCCTTCCCTTCCTTCCTGAGTACTTCAGGTCTATGGTTTTATTTTGCTGTTGTTCTTGTTGTTAAACAGTCCTTATAATTCATAGTGCTGGTATCTATAACCATACTTGCATCCCAGTTTGAAGTGAATGATATCAAAGCTGTACCCTCTTACTATCAAGATTTATACCCTGTTAATGTACCCTGTTACTATCAAGATTTATACCATTTTAACTTGGCCCAAATATGTAATCCTATTTTGTTACAGATTTATTTTGGGGCATTATTCAAATCTGTCTTGTAACTTGGTGATACTGAAATAATTTTAAATAAAACTTGTTCATTTTATTTCATAATGAAATGCCAAATCGATTATGGCTGACTGAGGAATCATTATGACTAGTTGCTCTTACTTATGTTGTACATAAAAATTTCCAGGTAGTTACATCAAATAAAAAATGCTTCAAGAATGATTGTTTAAATCACATGTGTCTTTAAATGCAAACAACTAAAATCTTTTAGCAAGTTTTTAACTTTTAAAATCAGGGAACTCTTTCAAATATTTGCTTCTCAACTATAATTTTTAGCACTATAATTTTTCTTAACTATATATTTTAGTACTGATCCAACTGATTTGATCAAAAACCATTCAAAAAAGCTGCTTTTTTGAGGAAGAAGAACCTGTGACTTTGGTTCAATATGTAATATATCCATATCATTCCACATTTGGGTCATACTTCATTTAAGGTGTGTTACATTATATTCAATGTAATACAAATAACTACAATCCAAGGTGATCACCAAGACAATATAAGAGACAAATTATTTTCATTATTGAAATCTGCTTGGTATTATTTTCTGAGGTGTAATCCTATAAACACTTTGTTTTCCTTCATCTTTAGGACAGTTCATAACCTCAGTTTTATTATATGAATGCCATTAATCCAATAACACCAAAGAAGTCCAAATGAAACTTAAGTAAATTCCTATATATGTCCAATTGCAATGCTATGACATATATGCGCAAATGCATCATTTACTTCAATGAATGCTTGATGCATAATTCACTTTTTAAAAATTAAGTACAAGATTATCAATTTTCTTAATAACTGCAGTGGGTAAAAGCAGCAGTATATAGGTAGCTTTTATTTATTTATCTTGTAAAGATTTATTTATTTATCCATACATACAAGAACCGTGGTACAGGCCAGAGTCGCGGGAGGGTGAGAGGATTCACTAGAGACACAGCGGGGAACAGAACAGGCAGACTGACGAAACACACTGCTGAGGGGAACAGCGGGCGCGACAGGAGAGGTCTGCTGCGCCATGTGGGACCCTCGCCGACTGGCTGGGATCAAACAGGCGCTGCAGAGGCTGCAGAGAGCTTCACAACACTGCGCTCAACCACCTGCGCCACCAGGGGAGGGCCAAGGTAGCTTTTAATTTTTACAATACATATACTATGTTTTCTGAAGGATGTGCTCATACAATTTTTAAGACAATACAAAGAATCTTCTATGTTTTGATTCAAGTATTTTTGTCATTGGAGTAAGATTATGGAAAGGATGATATGTGGATCAGGTTACTTGACGTCATATAACCTCTAATTTTCCTTACAGTACTAGTTTCTATATACTAGAAAATGCCTTTTGCTCATGTATGTCTTAGTATCAGATTAAATTCAAACCACGCAACTTGCCATTCACTAAACTATTGTTTCAATCATTTCTTCCATTACTTAGCAGTGGTTCTTATTAGAATATTTCTAATCATTTTCCCAATCAACTACTTATTTGTACTTTTTTTTTTTAACCTTTTTTGTCCTTGTTTCTGAAAGCTGTATGTTAGTTAAGGCTTATAACATATTCCTTTTTCACCATCAAGTTTTTTCAGACTAATTCTTTCAGACAAGTTCTCTCTTAAAAAAGATGTCTTATATATACAACAATCATAATTTATAAACCATGCAGAAAAATTCTGCACCTGTTGCAGAATTTGTTTCCATTTAAAATTCTAGGGACCTTTTCATGTGAGAGATTCCTTCTGCCTCTTTAAAAGCATGGAAGGCAGTAATAAAACATTGCCAAGAGTACATGATAAAATTAGCAAAGTCAGTGAAATTAAGTCATGAGAAGATGCTAAGTTTAAAGACAGAAGGGAGGGTACATATGGGCAATTAGTAAGTTATTTGTAGTCAGACATCTATTATTAAGGTCAAGTATGTGTTTATTTTAACTAAGGTGATTTATCCTTCATCAATATCTGATTTAACAAATTTACTTTTACTTTCAAATATGATGATTTTCTTAGAAGAAATCAACCCAAGCTCAACTGCAAAAGCTTACTGACACTTTTAGAAAAGGGTATGAAATTTTGCTGAAATGATTATGTAATTATCTTTAATTAGAACAATAAGCAATTTTGAGTTACTTAGTGCCTCATTAATAACAGCATTATGATTTTTTCAAAGTTCATCTTTGAAAATTCTCATCTATAACTCCCATAACATAAGCCATAATTAAATGTGCCAAAGTGCAATTTTGAAATATATCAGTTTATATGCCCATATTTTGTGTCTCTGTAATTGCCATGTGACAAGATACAGCTGTAAAGTGCTACTTTGGACAAACACACCATCATTTCTGTTTCAAAATTAGTCAACAGTGATTGGCTAATTGAATTTTTTATACTTATAGAAAACAATGAATTATCAGATTTAGTGCCAACTTTAATTCCCTGAATAGCATACTCAAATGTTTATGGAAGCAAGAGGGTTGATTTGAAGATGTAATCATGTAGAAAACTGGATATCTAACCAGAAGAAATCAGTTTCTCATGAATGTGGTAAGTTATCAGAGTGATTGATCTGTTTTTTCCTAAATTGCCATTAGATAAACTCAAAAAAATGAGAAGTTTAAATTTTGACTATAATTGTATACCATTACTTAAGATAACTTTTAATCAAATATGTTTTTAAAAATAGTCTTCTATTTTACTACTTAAATTTTGTTCATGAGTAAAGATTTTTAATACACTTTAACAAAGGCTGACACACTTCGTCTTTTTCTCTGCATTAAGAATATCTAATTATGAAGTCTTCCTATGATTTTTGAAAAATACATGACATTTAGAAAAGATAGTTCATTCATGCACCTTTCATTTCCTTTTTTTGTCGTTCCAAGTCTTTATATATATACTGCTCATTTTTGTACAATGTATGCTTTCTCCTCTCAGGTGTAGTCCCCATAAAATTCCCACCACCAATTCACCCGTAAACCATCACTATAGTCCCCTGTGCACTCCCCTTCCCTGAATTGATCCCTCTGTCTCCCCCTTTCCTGCAGAATAACTTATGTTATTGTTAGTTTCTATTCCCTAGCAGTAATTTACAATGAGAGTTTCTAAAAACAGGCAAAAATGTAAACCACAAAAAACACTGCTACAAAATATGTCTCACCATTTTCTGCTGTAGAAACTAATATAGTTCGTTTTATTGTCTAGTTTTTGCTAAACAATACTACATTTTACAATGGCCTGCTAATGTACTACAGCATTCTTTGAAGTATAACTACATGCCTTTATATATCTCAACAGAAATTGTGTTGAAGGTAATTTATTTCAAAATTAAGTTTTAGTTGACAAAGCTCACCAGGTTTTCCTGTTGATTTCTCTAATTTGCAGAACTCTAATTATAAAAATGTATAGTGAGTAGTACAGAAACAACTATATTGATGCCTTCAATGTACCAAGCAGCTATTTTTGTTAATTACATTTTAACTCTAGTTAACTGTCATATTTCTGTGTTGATAGATACCTTCTCCCCATTTCAATGAGGAATGCCCATGAGGAATTTACTAACTGTTTTTTCATGTGTATGCTGTAAGTATTTGCTCAACTCTTGCCTAATAGCAAGCACTGAACTAACTACCAAAGGAAATGCAAAAAAATAAAAGACTAGCAATTATTGGGGGCTATATTGCATTTATTTGCCCATGTGATGGGATTTTCCAGTTCTGTGGAAGAGGTTTGGATGTCATTCTTATCTAGTAATATCATGTACTGGGGCATGACTTTAAATGGAAGACTCTCTTTAAATATGCTTAAAGTATAACTGAATGTGCAAAATATTATCCATGAAATTTTTGAACCAGTCTAAGTGGCATTTTGTTGAAAGTTATTGATTTAAATATACACCTGCTTAAAGGAACAACGGGTCATAAAAACGTCAAAAGAATCAAATGATAACAAAATGTTTCCAAACCATTTTCTCACTTGTAAAAATACAGTTTATTTGCAATTCTAATCTTACCTAGTTTTCAGGGAGTGAAAAACAGTTTCCTAGACATAAGCTAATTAACCTCCATGTAGATAATACACTGTGAGACAATTCAGTTCTTAAATAATATGTACTTTCCCAATGATTGGTTTGATATATAAGCAGCTGATAGTGCAACAATGGTAACTTTCAGGTCTAATTTTGCTTCCTATGCCCACAACAGTTTATTTTCAAATGTTCTTGGATTCTTATTAGTCACTATAAATTTTCTCATAAAGGTGAAAGGGGAAAGCAATTTAGCATTCTGAGTGTACTTCTGCATGGGTATAAAATGTTGCACATGTTAGTTCAAGTCATTGGCCAAAGATAAGGAAATTTGCCATTTCCCCATAAGCTAACATCTTAATTTTATTGAAAAATGCAGAACCAAACACCCTGGCATTGATTCATTTAGATTGCATTTGGTTGGACCCACTCATTGTTGGGTACAGAACACATTTAATTCAGTACCCTCTAGAGAGGTGTCAGCATCTATGCAGTGTTATCCCCTTTTGCCTTACTGAAAGTCAGAGTGTATGAGGCCATCTGCTTCAGAATCACCCTACCATCTGACAGCTCTCTGGCCTCAGAAGAGAAGGTGACACTATAAAGACCCAAATGCCTTGACAGTTGAATTTATTTAGTTCATCATAATTATACCATCAGAAAGCTAAAAAGCTACATTTTCAGTCCCATTGTCCTCAGTCTCCTCCCTTAGGGATGCAAGATGTCTCCTTCTCTGCCCCAGAATGCCATTTTCTACCTTTTAGTATACATCTGTATGTTCTGGCATCTATGTACTTTTCCCTCACTCTCAGTGTCTTTCTACCCTTAAACTTATAGTTCCCCAATGGCCCTCTGTTCTGCATGCTGCCTTTCTTCCTTGAAAATGGACAAAAATAAACAAAGATATTCTCAGATAAGGGAAAACTCAGAAAAGTTATTGCTGTAAGACCTGTACTAAAAAAAAAGCTAAAACAAGCATTTTTTAGGTTAAGAGGAAATTATATAAACTTGTATTTGAAATCATTTTCTCAAAGTTAAATATTATTTTGTATTATTATATGTTGTAATAGAGTATTTTCAGGAATGAAAGAGGAACTAGAAATTTAGTGAGAATATGTACAAACATAAACCTTTATTTTCTCCTCATATATTCTTTAACTATGCACACTTATTGAAATTGATTTATTTAAGTTTAACCTATATGACAACAATGAAAGAAAGGTTAATAGGGGGGGAATAAAAGGAACATATGGTTGTAAAGCTTCTTTACTGAAGTGATAAAATATAACTCTGCATAAGCTGTGAAAAGTTAGTATGTATATTATAAAGCCTAAAACAAGCACTAAGAAATAATACAAGAGACATATCCTAAGATGAATAGATAAATGAAACTGAAATAAGAAAGATAAATATTCAAATAATCCAAAAGAAGCTAGAAAATGGAGAGTAGAACTCAAAAGGGTAATAATAAACAGAAAACAAATAATAAATTGATACAAGTAAATGTAATTATATCAATAAATACATTGAAATATAGTTGCAACACATACATTAAGAGATTCAGGTTAAGGGGCCTCCCCCGTGGCGCAGCGGTTGAGCGCTGGGTTGCGAAGCTGCCCGCAGTCTCTGCAGCGCCGGTTCGATCCCCGGCTGCTCCCCGGCTACTGGAGGAGGGTCCACATGGCGCGCAGGCCTCTCCTGCCCCCGCTGCTCCCCTCAGCAGTGTACTTCGGTCCTTCTGCCTGCTCTGCTCCCCACTCTGGCTCTGGTGAATTCTCTCACCCTCCCGCGCTTCTGACTGTACCCAGTGCTTGTATAAATAAATAAACAAATCTTAAAAAAAAAAAAAGAGATTCAGGTTAAATTGTAAAAATGGGGTTGGGGGGCAGAGCAATATGGCGGTGAGGAGACTCTGCGAGTAAGATCTCCCATTAAAAAAAAGTTAATAGGGAGGAAAAGCGACAGGTCCCAGTGAGAACTGGGACACGGAAGATAAACAGGTGACTCCAGCAAACTGCCTGAAGAAGAAAGTTGCCATAAAAGAGGACTAGAAGGGAGGAAAGTGCAGAACCCTGCTCTCCTCCCCCGCCCACAGAGTCGGCACTCTCTGACCCGCAGAGAGGAGGAAAAAAACAAACTAAAACGACCAACAAGAACAAACTATGCAGCAAGCGGGACTGTGAGTGGAAAGGAACTATTGCAGCCACCACACCCCGTGAACGGGAGCTGTGGAGAACCCTGCAGGATTCGCTGCTGTGGTGAGCAAACGGCTCCCGGCGCCATTAGAGAACAAAGAGACTCTGGAGGAGACCTGCACTCAGCCCCAGGCTGGTTGGTAAGCTTGCATGGAAAAGTGGCGTGCTTGGCGCGCTTGAAAAGCAAACGCGGATCCGGATCGCTGCTTCCCAGGTCCCCGCGCCTGCGACCTAGGCTTGCGGGGAGACACGCGGAGGCCCTCATTGAGGTGAAAGTCCCTCACTGAGTAAGCAGGAACCAGGTGCCCAGGCACGGGAGCGGGTGCAAAAGGCGCCATTCCCCCGCCACTGAACAGAGCTACAGCCCGCGTCCTGGACCTGAGGGCTTTGGAACTGAGACCCGGGGCACATAATTCGGGGTGTGGGTTCTCCACGACGGTGGGGCACAAGGCAGACACAGCACCCCAAAGCCGTTGAGGTTTACCTTACCATTCTCGCTCTGTTCCCTGTCCCACGGGGGGGGGAGGGCATCGAAAAGCAGCCCCCCAAGGACAATAGGAGAGATCTCTGGCGCCACCTAGCAACCAGAAAAAAAAGTCACTAACACCCATAGAACAGGGAAATTTCTTAAGAAAAGACTTCTTGAAAAGGCCAGAAGGCTTCTGGAGGACCCAGTGGCCAGTTGGAAGTTAGCCCACGCCAGCCCCTTCCAACAAGCAGTCTGAGCCCACAGAGGGGAAGGCACCCACATCCGGGGCAGACAGGGCACGCAGAAGAGTGTGCCTGAGACTGGATGCACAGGGACTGCATCCCGCTTCGCCATTTTAGATCAGGGACATTTATTCAGTAAAGACTGCCTAAAACCAGCAGAAAGCTCCCCCAGAAGCCAGAGATGGCTCCTGGAGGAGTCAGAGGGCAGCGGAGAAGTTCACCCAAGATGCCGGCCAGTACCAGCAACACAGTGTCCAATGCATACGACAAATTAGAAAACAGACAGTAGGGAGTAGAAGAACCACACGCAACCTAATAACTC
>NW_023601543.1:37946634-38004437 GCF_014898055.3 Talpa occidentalis
ATATCATGCAAACAATATTCAAAAGGAAGTTGAAATGACTATATTAATACAAGAAAAAGTATAATTCATGTTGTAGGAAGTGTAATGACCAAACTCTGAGACACTGAATGATGTATGGAACAAACTTCATACCTAGATGTCCTTAAAGTGTCTACCTCCATCTCTATGGCAATGAGATATCAGGATTTAAGGACTACAAATTGTAGCATGCCATCAACCCAAGTACCTACACAGGGGACCCCTGGGAACTAGGGGCAGATTGAAGTGGCCACCCTTGGCATATAACTGAACACATGGGTGCTATGTTGCTTATATACGCATGTTCTCTCACTTTTCTGGCTTTGTCTTGCACACTGATATCTCAATTCAGAGGGCATTACTGGTAGGGAACATGGGGCAATCTCTCTCTTCTCCCTCTTCTTATAATTCCCCTTCTAAATAAGCCTTTTTATTAATTTCTCTCTGTATGTCTGCTTTTGGGTTTTGCCCTGAGTTCTTAAGTGTGTGTGAGGACTCAAAAATTGTGTCACCCCATTTCCACGTGGAGTTGTCCTGTGAGATTCAGAACAAGGAATGTAACCAGGCACAAAAAGGAACTGAAAATAATGAAAGGAGAAACTCACTAAGAAAAATTTTAAAAACCTACACGTACATATTCCATACAATACAGTTTTGCAATATATAAAGCAAAAACTAATAGTACTCGAAAGAGAAGTAAGCAAAAACATTTCTAATTTACAGATGGGCCAAAAAGGAAGTCACAAAGGAAATTAGAAATATTTTGAACTGAATGAAAGAATTACAACCCATGCAATTCATAAGACACAGCTAAAGCAATGATTAAAAGGAAGATTGCAACTTTAATACAAAAAATTAGAAAATAAGGTAGCTCCAAACTCAATTAATCTTTAGAAATGAGAAGACCAAATTACATACAAAGCAAGCAGAAAAAAAATTAAGAAATAGAAATCAGTGATTTTGAAAATAACAATAGTGAAACACTGAAACGAAAAGTCCAAGGTGAGAGAACATTTTAAAAAAAATCAATATACAAGCTCAGTAAATATTTCATTTACTGTAATAATACTCTTTCTGCTATAAAGAAAGTCTGTGGACAAGGAATTTGAGCTAACTTTTATGGACAATTTGATTTTAGTTTATTTACTTCTGTAGAATTGATGAGAACCACAATAATTTTAAGTCAAGGGATGGATGAGGTATGATGATAGAAACTATCTTTATTGGTTTGTCAAAACTGTATGATCTAGCTCTGTGTGTCAGGGAATTAGAAACAAAATTTGGGCACTATAAGATATCATTCTCTATAGAGTTTTTCAAATATATTAAAGGATATTTGATAGGATAACAAGTGTTAGTGGTAACTTCTTAACATGTAGAGGAAATTGTTAGATGCCCATTTTGAGTCCCTTGAAAATTCCAAAGTATGTTAAGGACAAAATATGTTAAGGACAAATCCCCACCTGCAGAAGCTCTACACATGGCATTTTATCTTAATTTTTCCACAATAAAAATATTAGAAACTCAGTAGTTATGAGTGAAAATAGATGTGAAGCTCTAAAAATATTTGAATTGTCACTGTAAATAAATATGATTTGAGATTTAATAAAGAGATGAGAGCTGTGAAATCCTTGGTCACACATACTTTGAAGACAAATGATGATCAAACACCCTTTTCTTTTTTTCTTTATTATTATTATTTTTTATATTTTTTATGTTTGCATTATTTTTTTTTGTTTTTTTAAAACAATATTTGCTTCCCCCAACCCCCTCAGACTGAGTCCCCATAGAATTTCCTTCCCCGTTCCTCAGTCTACTAAAAATGGAGCTACCATTTGACCCGGCAATTCCACTACTAGGGATCTACCCAAAAGGCACAAAAACAGTGATTCAAAAGAGCACCTGTGCACCTATGTTTATTGCAGCACTATTTACAATAGGTAAAACCTGGAAACAACCCAAATGCCCAAAAATAGATGACCTGCTCAAATATATACACAATAGAATATTATTCAGCAATCAAAAAAGATAAACTCATGCCATTAGCAGCAATGTGGATGGAGCTAGAAGGAGTTATGCTCAGTGAAATAAGGCAGAAGGAAAAAGAAAAATATCGGATGGTTTCACTTATAATAGGAATATAGGGAAACCAAATAAGACATCAGTGTAAAAAATAATAGTAACAGTACAAAACAGAAGAAAGCAAAAACAGACAATTATAAATCAGAGACATACTGCCGGGTACGTGGAGGGAGAGGGATGAGAGGGAAGGAGGTAGGAACACAGGGGACTGTGGTGATGGTACATCGGTGTCTTGGGGAAGGAAATTCTATGGGGACTCAAACACCCTTTTCTTAATTATAATGTTGTCCTTCCATAGAGGTATCCCATAAAAATCTCAAAATTTTATGGGGGGAAGAGTAATGCCAGATCTACTTCATCAGAGAAATTTTTTAGAAATGAAACTTTAAATTTATTTACCTTTCTTAGTATATTTGCTCATTTATATGTACTTCTCATGATTACAATGTGTGCCTTTTCTCATATATAACTTTTTTCTAAAACTGATGTTTTCTCTGGACATCTCTGTGAATATTCACACTTCCACAGCAGAGCCCCTTTAAATTATCAGGCTTTCTAGAAAGTTGGATGTTTGCATTGATTAGACTGACTTCTTGTCCCAGGATCCTGTGTCCATGAAATAGCATTAGTCTGTCAAATTTTCTGCTACTAAACAAATTATTAAGTGAAATATGACAGCAAGTGCATGCAGGGAAATGACATTGAGAAAGCAAATTGAAAGTTATGAACCAACTGTTAAATCATAAAATTGTGTCCTCTGGTGCCATTTTCTCACTATTCTAAACATGTCATATTGCACTAAAAATGAAATTTACTTAGCTATCATTTCAGTTGTAATTCCTAATGCTGACAGCACAAAGTAATTTGATGACATCCTACATGGGGTAATATGAATAATTTATGAAAATGTTCATGGGAACTAATCTTGTTTTATTCAAGATTAAGAAGTCCTTTCTCCCTTCTTTCCAAGGTTTATTGTCCCAAGTATCTAAGGAACCCCTTGATCTTAGTAGATACAACATAATTAGTATTTATCATTATTTTACAAACTGGTATTAAATCAACAAGTCTGATTAGGTAAATATTCTGTCACTTGAATGCAAGTTTTATGTCACAAAAACAATTTCTTTTTCCAGTAATAAATGATATCTACTATGTTGTGTTAGGGCAAGAAGGAAGATGAGAATAAACTATTCATGGTGCCCTAAATGTGTACAAAATATGTGACAAATTCCTAAAAGTTGCTTTATTAACACTTTTTTTCTGAATGAATACTTCATGATTATTAAAAGATAGAAGACACCTACACTTTGTTATCAAAGCCCCAAGACATAGATAATCTATCATTTTCTTATCATAGCAAACCTAAATAAAGTATTATTTGGAAAAAAAATACTTTAAGGATAGCTTTTGTTTACACTTTAAAAATATCTGATGTTATAGGTGATCAAGAATTTGCTGTATTTTGACACTTTTGTCCCAGTAGGCAACAAGACATAATTGTAAATATTCCTGACTCCTAAACATATTGAAGCTGCTTGCAATACCACGGATGTCGAAACAGAGCAACCAAACAAAAGAAATAGCTAGTAGGTAAGGAAGAGATCTGGCTTCAAGCAATAGAAGCATGGTGAAAGTGGTGATGACAAGTATTCAGGTGTATAAAAATGCACCTGGTTAGTGGAAGGTTAGCTCAATTTTATTTATCAGAAAGAAAACATGAAAACCTTAAGCTAGATCAGAAGGTAATTTATATTAAAAATAAGCAAATTGAACACATCTAAGGCAGCGAAGCAATCTATTAAGGGTGGGTTATTTAAAGCTAGTATTTGAAATAAGAACAGGCTTTTCATAAGGGAGAACACAGAGGAAAAAATAGTAGAAAAAAAGCAAAAGTACGTGATCATGACTATAAGCCAAAGTGCTTTGGCAATTGGTCATCACTAATAAAACACATTAGACAACCAACTATAGCTTAGCAATACTCATGGCCTATAACAATTCCATAGTCTTTACAGACTTAGCAATGAGTAAAAATTAAATTTAACAAAAATTGCACGTATAGATTAGAAATCCTTTGTCATTGAAATATGGTTTTCAAAATCAAAACCAAATTCACTGAGTATTCCCCAAGTGTCTTTCTTGAAAGAAAATTAGAATAACATTCTATTTTAATATTATATGCAATAAGAAAATGATTTGTTTGCTGACTAGGGTAGAGGACCCATAATTCAAATACTAAAACATTTGAGAGGCACGCCAACTATAAACAAGGCAGAGCACATATCTTTTGTTCTAATACTCTCTAAATTTATAAAACACTAAAGAAATAATACCAACTTTGGAACTATGTGCTTGATAAGACAATAACACTTTGTTAAAAAACACAGGTTAAAAAGAGATTAGTACTTTGCAAATACCAACATATATAAAATGCAAAAACTAATATATTCTCTTTACAGTTCAACTAATAGCATTAAATTCTATTACAATTTTTGTTTATTGTTACCTTTTGTTTATTGTTACATTCTATATATAATGCATACTACACCATCTTTCAGAAATGGACTATGATTGTTTAAAACATAATGTCTCTGTGAGTGGATACAGATGGGGGAAAAGTATTTCTTCCCCTCCAGCCTCCTCTAGTCCTCTGTCTCACATAAGGGTTAGTGGGGAGGAATTATGCCACTTTAGAAACACTTGTGAAGGTCACAATCCTGAGAGCTTTTAAAAGTACAAGATTAAAATATAAGATTTTGGCATATTCCCTCTCACTAGTATCTTACCACCATACAAACAAAGTCCATAAAAGAGTAGGGATCACAAATGAGAGTTGCAAGACATAGACTCTCTAGGGAGGGATACACAGAGTAACCCAATGTCTAAAAAGGAGATGAATGCAAGGGCATTATGAGAATCTGAAGCCCATGGCACTTACAGATGTAGTCAATATTAAGCACAACCCAAATCCTAACCAGATTAATATAAAACCTTACAATAAAGCCCTATTTTCCTTAACTTCTATCACTCAATACTAGCATGTCTAGCTTTTAACAGCAAGTAGGAAAACAATCCAGAAAGCAAGCAAAATCATTGTCTGCAGAGAAAAAGAAATAATCAGAATCAGCCTCATATTACATGGATGTTGGAATTACATCAATCAGGGAATTAAAAATAACCCTGATTATTATATCAATCATTCTATTAGGAAAAAGTAGACAATAAATAAAAACAAGTGAGTAATGAAAACAAAGAGATGCAAACTAAGAAAAATAAAGGAAATAGTAAAAATCAAAAAAACAGAAATAAGGAATGCCTTTTACCATCTGATTGGTAATCTGCATATGGCTGAAAAAGAGAACCAGTGAATTTGAAGACATGCCAGTAGAAACTTTCTAAACTGAAATGCAAAGAGAAAAAAAATGAAATTAAAGAGCATATTATAATACCACAAATTAAGGAAATTTGTGGCTCAAAAAGTGATAGTGATGAATGTATATAAAAGTGATGCAAGAACCAATTTGAGAGAGCTCCCTATGGCCAACGATGGAATAAATTGTGCAAAAAATAAACTCATAGTATAAAATAAATATCTATGACTTCATAGTGATATAAAGGATTATAAATCAATCAATAAGACAAAACAAATCTCTCATAAAGACAACTCCAAATAATTTATGTAGGCATTCTGCTCTCAGTAGAACCTAATTCCCTAATCCTGAAATGAGGCCTGTTTAGCCCATAAAAGGGAAAATAGTAGTAGCTTAACAGTGGCTAAGCAAATAGTGCTTGATAGCGCTGAGACTTTAACCCCGGCCACCAGGGAGGTCCCTCCCTTCATTTTTTGTTCTCACCCTCCCTCCTCTGGATGTTCCAGTACTATAGTCAGCTTTCAAGGGTTAGTTTTTAAGCTTTTCTTTATTTGACCTTTAATTTGGTTTCTCTGTATTCCACATATAAGTGATACTACCCGTCTTTTATCTTTCCCCAAGGAGAAAACAATGTCCTCTAAAAGAAGAGATTTTGAGGGGAATTTAGCCTGTATTGAAAAAGTTTCTTAAATTTGGCCTCATTTTGCCCTGTTGCTCCCCATACAACACTTCAATTTTACAAGTAAAGAAACCCCACACAAACGAGTACCTTTCTGTAAAGTATATCAGGGCCATTAATGAAATTCTTCAAGACTTGCACTCAACTGTGCCAAATCCTTATATCTTGATGATTGCAATACCTGGGGATTTTGGCTGGTTGTCTGTGATCTACTTGAAAGATACATTTTTCTGCATTCCAGTAGAATCCCAGGGCCAACAATATTTTTCCTTTAAATGGCAGAAACCTGTGTCCAAGAGCACTCTGCAATACTGCTGGACCATGTTTCCACAAGGGTTACGAATTCACCAAATTTTTTGGGGGAATATTGGTTATGGACCTTTGAAATATTCTACTAAAACAGGGCAACCTTCTATAATATGTGGATTACCTGTTAGTTGCCAGCCCTGACAATGACTCTCATCTAGAGAATACCGCATTGGTTTTGAACTGCTATGTGGAGTTTGGCTACTAGGTGTCACCCCAGAAAACCCAGATATGCAAGAAAAAGGTAGCATACCTGGCATTTGAAATTAAGAAAAGCAACTTAAGCCTCATGACATAGATAACACAGGTGTTTTCAGCTCTCAAACTCCCCAGCAATCAAAGACAATTATGTGGATTTTTGGGAATGGCTGAGTTTTGTGGATTGGATCTGCAAATGTAGGCTTATAGCAAAACTAAAAGTGAGCAAAACTTGGGATCTGATCATGGTTTGTGGGTTGTCACCTATGTGATGACAATTGCAAGATATGGCTCAAACTCAGGATACAAAAACAACAGGGTTTATTTCCAAGGAAATTTTGAGATAAGGAAAGAGCTCCTAGGCCACAAATGGCCAGTTGTCCTACCTCAGACAGCGTCCACAGTGTGAATAGTCAAAATCAAAAGCTGCTCATGCAAGATAGTGGTGCCCCTCCAATAAGAGCCTGGAAGTGGTGGCACACTGGTAAGCGGTGGACCTGGATCCAGCTAACCTACGGCAGCTGGGGTAGTCACAGGCGCTACTAAGGCAATACCACAGCTCTATCTCTTCTGAAGCGGAAATCAAGTCTCTTCCTGGAGCTTCCTCCGAGGGCAGTCAGAACTTCTCAACCTACTCAAGTCTTCCCAAGCATGCTCAAACCTCTCCTCTCAAGTCCCCTCCAAGCCTTCCTCAGCAGCCTCTACTTATATCCTCCCTGCAGGTATCTGCCTTTCAAATCTGATTGGTCCACTTTCCAAACCAGCTTTTTCCAAGACTTAATTTGTGCTGGAGCATGCTTGAACCTAACTGGCGCTAGGGGGAGCTTGAACCTGGCCATTTTCAAAACCAGTTCAGGATTCAAAACCAAAACCCCAGTAGTGCATGCAATCTGCTCTGCACTATCTTGTACTGGAGCTGGGCAGGTAAGTGCCGCTGCATCTGAATGATGCTGGCCAGGTTCAAACCCGACCTGCGTGTCTGTAAAACCGCCATGTTTCTCTCTCTCAATCTCTCTCTCTCTCTCTCTCTCTCTCTCTCTCTCTCTCTCTCTTCCCTTCTCTGTCTCATTTGATATCATCAACCACCAAATGACTCTTCTGAGGTTCCTCAAAAAAGCACTACTCCTCCCCATTCTGTCTCTGATGAATCCTCTCACCCCCTGCAACTCTGGCCTATACCCCAGTGCTCCTACATAACAATAAATAAATAAAATCTTAAAACAAACAAACAAACAAAAAAAACAGTGCTTACTACTTACTCTGACTGCTTAATTTTCCCATATAACTTATTAGCATTTTTGATTCAAAATATGAGTTTCTAAAAACCTAATATTTCCAACTATAATTTATAATAATAAACTTTATGCTTGGTTTGTTATATATGCAAGCTAATATTAAGTCTAATTCAATTTGACAAAAGCTAATGAGTCACAAATTACATTTTGTTTTATAATTTGAAGGAATCTAATGTTTCTCTTCAAAAGTGATCTTTACTTCACCTGCTCTTATAGATTCCCTTCCATGTAAGTATAACATAAAATCATCTTACAGGGGAAGTTCTGTGTGAAGGGTAATACTTAAGTACCAATTTCACCTTGAAAATATAAGAATAGGGCCTCCCCGGTGGCGCAGCGGTTGAGCGCTGGGTTGTGAAGCTGCCCGCAGCCTCTGCAGCGCCGGTTCGATCCCCTGCTGCTCCACGGCCACCAGAGGAGGGTCCCACATGGCGCCCGCTGCTCCCCTCAGCAGTTTGCTCAGGACCTTCTGCCTGCTCTGCTCCCCGCTCTGGCTCTGGTGAATTCTCTCACCCTCCCGCACTTCTAACTGTACCCACTGCTTGTATAAATAAAATAAAAAATAAAAAATAAATGAAAGAAAATATAAGAATATATTTTTACTTGTGGTACAATTAATTCTCAACATTGACAGTGTGTTGCCAGGAAAATCACTCTCTATATGTGCTAAGAAAGTGACTCTATCTGTAGCCAAAAATCCTGGAGGGATGCCTAAAGGTTTGGAAGAAATCAATGGAAGAAAATATAATCATGTTTGGAAATTTCTAAGTGTATTTTTCCTCCCTTAAGTTCATTCCTACCAATTTTCATACCAACAATGACAGGGGAAAACTGAAATTCATTAAGGATGTTTCTTTAAAAATAAATCCTAATGATACCATTGAAAAGAGAAAAGGCCTTTATTCCGACATGAACATATTCTTTTGAATTCCTTACAAAGTAATTAAAGCTATTACTACAGTCTTGTTTCTAGTTTAGATTCTGCTATCACTAGTCCAATGTGTAAATGTTTATTTTTAAATTTTAAAATAGAGGCTTTTAAAGTGCTGGAGAAAGATAAATATTTTACAGTTCAAAGCACAAGCTTTGAATAAGCAATTTCCTGGCATTGATTTTCAGCAAATACAAATGTTAAGTGTCCACTAATTGAAATAGAATAAACACAAGCAAAATCAGGTAAAACAATGAACTAAGAGTAATGTAATCATATAGATTTAAGGACAAACTTTCACTTGGTTTAGCCATGTTTTTTTTTAACAAAGTATGATTTCAGTATAATGCATCTCTTGAAATCTTCTGGACCACAGTTTGAATTTTCATCGTAGTCTATAGCTCAGGGGGAAACAGTGTACAGCTCTATTACTTTAACCAAATGACATTCTCTCTCATTATCATATATTTGCCATTATCTTAGCTATGTTTATATTAATATACATAATTTAAGTGAGTTACTCACCAACATAGTTTATTCATAAAATAAAATAGTTGTAGAAACAAGAAAAGCAGTACTGCTTTGCAATTCTTTTACCTCATGAACTCTAACAAGCAATTAAGGGCAGGTGAAATTTACCATTTTACAGTGTTCAAACAGAAGTTCAAACCAAGTTCTCACTAAAATATTGTGTGGTATGCCTATATCTCTATGAGAAAGCTGCAATTTATTGCTGTCCTCTGCTGAACTATGACATCAGGCATATTATTGGGTGACACATAAGTTATGTTAATTCTAAAAGCCCATTTAGTTTTCAAAATAGCATCTTACAAATTGGCCCTGCATTTTTAAAATAAATATAGCTACAATCTATTGAAAGCACGCTAGCAATGTAAATTCTACAAAAATATTTTTAATATTATTTTAAATTGGCAAATGTCTTCTTTAACACCCCACCTCCAGGACTCAGGATGTTTATATTATGCCATCAACTAATGTAATGTTGGCACTTTCCATTCTAAATTGCATCTCTAATATAATTAGCTAAATATCTTTTTTAAAGTATTTTAATGCTCAACATCTATTTTATAGAGATTAAAACAATATTGATTTGTATAAAAATGTAATCATAAAAAGAATGGAACTAAGCAGACATTTGTCATAATTATATATATTCTAGTAAACTGGCAAACACTAGGATTTTGAGTGTTTTTTTACTTTCCATGTGAGTTTAACAATACAAATTGATTTCTATGAATCCACCTTTATGTAATTGAGAATTTGCTTAAAAGAACTGAAGTAACTGGTAAAGTTCATCATCACAAAGCAATAATAAAGGGAACTTTTTTGATAATTGATTTTCTTAATCTAAGTCATCAGATAACTCAATGTTGGTAAAAATGGACTTTTTTTGATGCCATGATTTTTGTAGAGATTGTGCCTTTTAATCACTAGCCTGATCTGCAGTTAATCCCCAAATACATTTTTCTTAATATAGACATTATTTCCCACTCTTCCTAACACTCAAAACCTTATCAACTACTGTTCTTAAATAATTTGTTTTTTTAGCAAATTCTGAATGATTCTCATGTTTTCACAATTATTTTTTTATTGAGGTAACATTGCTTTGCATTGTTGTTTGTATTTTGGGAGTATAAGCTCACGGCCTTCAGGTGTCCTTACCATGACACTCTCACCAACAAAAAACCATATTCTACCATCATAGTCCATTGTGCTCCCTCCCCACTTTGCTCTCACCCTTTTCCTCCCTATCTGAAAGCATCAGTTCTATAGACAGATTTCAAGTGTTAGTTTTTGAGTTTAGCTTTATCTGACCTTTTCTCTGGTTCAATATATTCCACATATAAGTGATGTCATTGGATATTTGTATTTCTTTCTCCTGACTTATTTTGCTTAGATTAATCCCTTCCAACTCCATCCATGTTGTTAACAAATGACATGCATTTACCTTTTATGATAACTGAATGGTATTCTAAATGTGTATACATTCCACATCTTCATGATCCATTCATCTGTTTGGGGAGATATAGGTTGTTTCACATATTGGCTATTGAAAATAGTGCTGCAATGAATATGGGAGTGCAAGATTCCTTTCAAATTAATATTTTTGTGTCCTTTGCACAGATAACTAAGAGAGGAATTACTTGGTTGACTGGTAGATCATTTTTAATCTTTTGAGAAACCTCCAGACTGCTTTCCATAAGGACTGGCCTAGTCTACATTCCCATTAACAGTATAAGAGAGTAACTTAATCTCCACATCTTTACCAGCACTTGTTCTGATTATATAGATACACACACACACACACATATGTATACACGCACAGATACATATACATCTATGACATTCTCACAACAGTGACATGTTATCTCATTGATGTTTTGACAATAAGTGATGATAAACATTTTTTGGCCAGCTGTATGTTTTCTTTGGAGAAGTGCCTTTTTGTTCTACTGCCCATTGTAAACTAGTGGGATTGGTCTTAATGGGCCCCTGAGTGTCTCTGGCTGCTGCCTCAGGGGCTTCAGCTGCTTCCATGCTGGGTGTGGCTCCTTACACCCACGCTGGGCTGGAGGGGGTCTTGCCAGGGCCTGTGTGTGCCTCTAGCTACTACTTCAGTTGCTTTGGTAGTTTCTAAAGGGAACATTTTTTATGGCAGAATTTAATATTCTGGTGGACACCTGTTAAATTATGGTAAGGTGGTCTGTCTCATTAATATAGTAAACAATATCAAGACATCACTGAGATAGTTTTGTCATGCATCATGTATCATGGTGATAAAAACTGCTTCATACTTAGTGTGATTGTAAACTAGTTTTCCTTTATGTTGGCAACTTTGCAAAAACGAGCAATTTATATTTTTTAAGTATGTACATTAAGTGAATATTAACAGGAGAAAGATATCTGCTGCAAGATACAGATGCACAAATTTTGTTATTATGAGCATATAAATGATGTGTAAATGTATAAGAAAAATATTACCCAGTAGACAAATTGATAATGTTAATGAACAGGCATTCCACAAAAGAAAACAAACATAATAACTTAGGAATTTTTGAAGCTATTAAACCTTATTAGTAAAGAGTATACATAAAAACCAAATGACACAAAAAAATGACCATTTTACATATATCATATCAGAAAAATTAAAATTACAATGACAGGGAGAATAGAATTGTCTTATTCTTTTTGGTTTTCAATGATTCAAATATCTACTGATTAAAATTGCACAACACTCTTTCATTCAAAGATTCCATTGTTGGAAACAAGTTCAACAATCTAGAGGAGATGGACAAATTCCTACAACTCTACAATCACCCAAAGCTAGATAAAGAAGAAATAGAACACCTAAACAGACCAATACAAGCAGCGAAATTGAAATGGTAATTAAAAACCTCCCCAAAAACAAAAGCCCAGGACCTGATGGATTTACAAATGAATTCTACCAAACATTCAGAGACGAATTAGTGCCTATCCTTCACAAACTCTTCCAAAAAATTGAGAAGGAAGGGACAATACCAAACACGTTCTATGAAGCCAATATTACACTAATACCAAAACCGAATAAGGACAACACAAAAAAGGAAACTATAGGCCAATCTCCCTAATGAACACTGATGCAAAAATCCTCAATAAAATTTTAGCTATCAGAATCCAACAATGTATCCATAAGATAATTCACCACGACCAAGTTGGATTCATTCCAGGGGCACAAGGATGGTTTAACATGCGAAAATCAATCAACGTTATCCAACACATCAACAAAAAGAAATATAAAAACCATATGATAATATCAATAGATGCTGAGAAAGCTTTCGACAAAGTGCAACACCCATTCATGATAAAAGCCCTTGAAATTCTTGGGATACAAGGAACATACCTCAACATCATAAAGGCCATCTATGACAAGCCAACAGCCAGTATCATTCTGAATGGTGAAAAGTTGAAAGCAATTCCATTAAGATCTGGAACAAGACAAGGATGTCCACTCTCACCACTGCTTTTCAATATAATACTGGAAGTCCTAGCCAGAGCAATAAGACAAGGAAAGACATCCAAGGAATCCAAATAGGAAAAGAAGAAGTCAAACTATCACTATTTGCAGATGATATGATAATATACATAGAGAACCCCAAAATCTCCACAGAAAAACTAATTCAACTCATCAATCAGTACAGTAAAGTGGCAGGATACAAAATCAACACGCAAAAGTCAGTAGCCTTCCTATACACAAACAATAAATCTGAAGAAGAAGAAATAAAAAAAACCACCCCTTTTATTATCGAAACAAAAAAAATCAAATATTTGGGAATAAATCTAACAAAAGAGGTAAAGGACCTATACAAAGAAAACTATAAAACACTGTTAAAAGAAATAGAAGAAGACACAAAGAATGGAAAGACATCCCCTGCTCATGGATTGGAAGAATAAACATTATTAAAATGGCCATCCTACCAAAAGCAATATACAGATTCAATGCTATTCCAATCAAAATCTCAATGGCATTCTTCAAAGAAATAGAACAATTATTGATGAAATTCATATGGAATCACCAAAAACCCCAAATAGCCAAAGCTCTACTGAAAAAAAAAGAAGGAAATGGAGGCATCACACTCCCAGACTTCAAACTATACTACAAAGCCATAATCATCAAAACTGCATAGTATTGGAACAAGAACAGACATACAGACCAATGGAATCGAATAGAAAATCCAGAAATAAACCCACAGATTTATGGTCAACTAATCTTTGACAAAGGAGCAAAGACTATGCATTGGAGCAAAGAAAGTTTGTTCAATAAATGGTGCTGGGAAAACTGGGTCGCTACATGCAAAAGAATGAAGCTTGACCACTACCTCACACCATACACAAAAATCAACTCAAAATGGATTAAAGAACTAGACATAAGACCTGAAACCATAAAATACATAGAAGGAAATATAGGCGAAACACTACGGGATTTGCACATCAAAGACATCTTTACAGACACATCACCCAAAGCAGTGATAGTGAAGAGAAAGATAAACAGCTGGGACTACATCAAATTAAAGAGCTTCTGCACAGCAAAAGAGACAATAACAAAAACAAAGAGAAACCCCACCAACTGGGAGAACATTTTTGCACCCAACACTAATGATAAAGGACTGATCACAAAAATCTGCAAAGAGCTGATGAGACTCAGCAACAACAAAGAAAATAATCCAGTCAAAAAATGGGCAGAAGAGCTAAAAAGAAACTTCTCTGAAGAGGAAATGCAAATGGCCAACAGACATATGAAAAAATTTTCAACATCACTTGTAATCAGGGAAATGCAAATCAAAACTACCATGAGATACCATCTCACACCAGTGAGAATGGCACATATTAAAAAAACTAGCAACAACAAATGTTGGCGAGGATGTGGAGAAAAAGGAACTCTCCTGCACTGTTGGTGGGAGTGCAAACTGGTCCAACCACTATGGAGAGCTGTGTGGAGATTTCTGGACCTACTAAACATAGAGCTTCCATATGATCCAGCAATTCCACTCCTAGGTATTTACCCAAAAGACACAGAAACATCAATTCCAAAGAGCACCTGCACTCCTATGTTTATAGCAGCACTGTTTACAATAGCTAAGCTTTGGAAACAACCCAAATGCCCAAAAATAGATGACTGGATCAAGAAGATGTGGTACATATATACCATGGAATATTACTCAGCATTCAAAAAAGATAAACACATGCAATTTGCAGCAACATGGATGGCGCTGGAAGGGATCATGCTCAGCGAAATAAGCCAAAAAGAAAAAGAAAAATACTGGATGGTCTCACTTATAGCAGGAATCTAGAAAACTTAAATAAGGGACCAGGAAAATGAATATAAGAAAGTGAAAATCAAAATCAACAAAAAACTATGAACCAGAGACACTTTTTGGGGGGTGGGGGGCGGGAGGGGAAGGATTGGTGTCAGAATGAGGCGTTTGTAATTGTATGGGAGAATATAAAAATAAAATTTAATATTAAAAAAAAAAAACAAAGATTCCATTGTTTCTGTGGCAGATATACAATTGATAGAATATTTTAAAATATACTCGGTGATATTTATTGTATCATTGTTTTAGCCAAAATCTGTACATTACCTACAGATGAAATAAATTATGGTCCATCAAATCATTAGAATACTATACCATTATTAAAAATAATGTGATGGTTCTTTTTAATGTAGAAATTTCTCCAAGACATTTCATTTATTTATTTATTTATTTGTTTATTTGATTATTTATTTAAAAAATGTATTTTATTTATATGAGAGCCAGGGTACAGGCCAGATACGGTGGAGGGTGAGAGGATTCACCAGAGACAGAGCAGGGTAACAGAACAGGCAGACTGACAAAATACACTACTGAGGGGAGCAGCAGGCAAAACAGGAAATGTCTGCTAGCCATGTGGGTTGTTCCAAGGCCAACAGGGATTGAACCGCCACTGCAGAGGCTGAGGACAGCTCACAGCGCTGCGCTCAACCTCCTGCGCCACCAGGGAGGCCCCTCTCCAAGACATTTTAAGTGGAAAAAGGCATATGCACATGTCTAGCACTTCTTATTTTTATATTACTACTAAAAATCATTTATACAAATATGCATATTTTCTCATACATGGATTTGGAGAGAAGGAAAAAATCTGGCAAAAATATCTTTTAACAGAAGTTCCTGTAGTAAGAGATCATTGCAATAGTGAAACAAAGTGGTAAGAGAGACACTGACTTTAAATGTCAAGATTTACATTGATATTTAAATGTTTTAACACATAATTTTATCTTTTTTATTTTTAATGTGGCTAGTATTTTACTGGTGCTAAGAACATGGGCCTTTTTTGTTCTTCTAAACCCTAAAATAATTTCCTTTGTAGTACAAAGTAATGTAGAGCCACTTGAAAGAAGAAAAATAACTAAAGCTATGTTTATGTGAAAACAAACCAATTGATTAACGCATTCACTTAAACAACTGTCATTTAAAAAAACAGAAAAAAGCACCTATTTACTAGAGTGAACTGGTCTGAAAATACAAAATGGTCAATAGCACTTTATTTTAGTAGAATAAAATCTATGGCCTTTTTTGTTACAATAATAGAGAACTTATTCTTGAAAGTTAATAAACTTTGCATATTATACTTTGCATGTATTTACATCATATTGAGAAAGTATTGGATTCATAGCTTGAATCTGATTAAGTTTCATCGCTCATTATTAATTTAATTCTAAGTTGTTTAAGGTGTGTCAGATGTTATAGTGTTTTGCATTGCTTATGTTATTTCATCCTCAAAACAATCCAGTGAGGTAAATTCTATTACTATTCACATTTACACATGGGAAGGACTTCATGGAACAAACACCATCTTAAAAAATGCATCTTTATTCTTCATTGGAAGTGTTAGGGCACTAGCAGGATATTATTTGTATGCACTAAAAATTGCTCTGACACAACAAATCATTTGTGTTCCTTATAATTTTCAATTTTGTGTTTGCTTAGACAAAATGACAGAGCAGAACTGGCTGTATTATATATAGTGAAATCCATTCTCCAATACCGGCCTTCCTTACCCATCCACTAGGTGGAGTAATAGATGTGTAAGGATGGAATAGTACTACTAAAATTTAATGATTAGTCTCAAAGACCCAACTAATTTCTAGCCACTCAAATTTCCAGTTAAACTCTGCTAGGAGAAGAGTTCCGAGTGTATGTAATTAGGTAGACAGTAAATTGTAATATATTTGCAGTTCTGCTATTTACTATTTTTTTAAAGATTTATTTATTTATGCATACAAGAGCTGGGGTACAGGCCAGAGATGCGGGTGGCGGGGGATGGAGGGGTGGTGAGAGGATTCACCAGAGACAGAGTGTGGAACAGAACAGGCAGACTTACTGAAATACACTGCTGAGGGGAGCAGCGGGTGAGTCAGGAGAGGTCTGCTGTGCCATGTGGGTTGCTCCCTGGCCTGCCAGGGATCTAAGAGGCTGCAGAGGCTGTGGATCGCTCCACAGTGTAATGCTTAACCCTTGAGCCCCCAAGGAGGCCCTATTTACTATTTTTTTTTTTAAATATTTCTCTTTAGAAAATATTAAGATTCCCATCCATACATACAACTTTATGATAGATGAAAAATGGTAGGGTATTTTTAATATAGATTAAAACTTGAGGGCTAAAGCTATTACATAGTTTTGTATTAATAGTGACATTGTATCTAATTGAAAATTTCATTCTACTTTTCTTTGTTATCCAGATAAAGACAACTTCTCTATACATGTAATTTCAAAATAAATTAAGGTATATTGAAAACTAATTAATTCATGCATGCATACATTTTGGACAATAGTATAGCATGTGTTTTAAAATCTGTTTCTATCTTCTTTCATAGCTTTTGATTGCTTTGAGAGTAGAAACATAATATTGTTAGATTTTATTAAAGTATTTGTAAATGTAGGTTAGGTCAATTAGAAAATGTATAAATATCACATGTCATTTGCAAATTTCTTTTTATCAAAATGAATTATGATTTTAATATTAAACAGTGAATCTTTAGTGAAGTTTTCTTCCAATTTGCAGTTTCACCATTGTGCAGAATTAATTCCAATCATTCTCAGATAAGCTGGTAATATGAATCAATGAATTACTCTATCTTATTTACCATTTTGAAAATTATAGCTTAAACTAAGAAAGTTAACTCCTAAAATAATGGGGGAAATATGAGTCACTTTGATCTTTTAGATTTTATCTAGGAGACAAAACTTTGCTTATTATTGAGTCTTCTACTTTCCTGCTTCCAATCTCATTTCCTTTGCCCTTGATAACACATATTTGCAGTGACCTCTAGGTTGTAAAATATTCAGCAGAATGTTTATGGACATTCCTATAACCATGATTAAAAGCCTTTTGGGAAACTAAATGCTAAAATAAGAACTGTATTTGAAAAGCAATTTGAGTGTCCCACGCTGATTTCTGTTTCACTAACAGTACTTATAATTAGTAGTCACTGGCATAAAATGAAGCCAGAGCTAAAATATGAAAAAAAAAAAAAAAAAGCCAAACCCAGCCTTTCTCTTCTTTTGAGATACTGTTGTAACAAATCAAATGAGGTATTTACAATTTAATTTAGGAACCAGAAGAAAATTATTTTTTAAATTATGAAAGAAATGCATAAAATAATAAACAAATTCACATTCCACAGTATAAAAAGTTAACATATATTTGTATTTATATAAATGTACTGATTTATTTACATACATAAATATATATATTTTTACTGTTTATATATATAATCTGTATATATATATCTCTGCACACACCTAAACATATTCAGGTATTCATATACACAAAAACTAATGATGTTTTGAACCAAATATAATGGGAGATTTACAATTTTAAAGCTAAATATCTGGTGGAAAACCCACATTTAGACTGAGTTGAGTTCTTTGAAATACAGAGAACTTTCTAAGCTTGAAGAAGCTTCATTATCTCAAGACAGAGTAATTCAATGCCTAATGTCTGAGTAAGACACCTTTATCTTAAGTTGGAAAAAATGTGCATGTCATACTTTATTAGTGATATATGGCTATCATTTCTTCAATGGATTAATTTGTTCTGGAAATACTCTGTTATCAGAGTATTTGATAATGGAGGTCTGTAGTAAGTTTTCCTGGACTTATATGTACTATTCACCTTTAATAAGAACCTATAAATATGTATATATTGAGCTCTAACCTTGCAGTACTTTTGTATTGAGATATATATTATATAAATTATAATATGCTATCATATATCAAAATATTTTTATATGTGGTATATAATGAGTTACTAAACTCATTCATCATACTAGATCTCTGCTTTTGATAAATGCTTACATTGGATAGGTAATCTAGAAGTATAGTTTGTTCTCACATGATTAAATAATAGAAGTCAATACCATTGCATGGTCTTCTTAAATGATATTTTGATTATAATTTTTCTTTCTTTTTAAAATAAGCTTTCTGACTATTTTCTCACTAGGTGTTTTTAAGATCTCTACATAAAATTTTAAGATTCTAATAGGTGTTTGGAGAGAGCTACAAAATTGTGGGCTCCAAAGACAACCACTAGTTGGACTTTTAAAAATACTTTTTTCATAACAGGGGCCAAGATAGTGTTAGAGGAGATTCCTTGCATCTCTTCAGGGAGGATTATCTAGTATTTAACTAAACGGATGACACAGAGAATGTCTTGTGGGCTTGGGGGGAAATTGGAACATCACTTGTGCATCACAGGCCATCAGAGACTGCACCAGGGAAGACATGGAGGAGATTCCTGTTTTATTGAACAAGAGATGGGTAGAGAGAAATGCCCAGAAGCTGTGGGCACTGAGAGCCCATAAATAAAGCCAAACCTATCTAGACAGTTAATCTATGACAGGGGAGTCAAGAACATACAGTGGGACAAAGATAAGCTCTTCAATAAATGTTGGGAAGAATGGATAGTACATGTAAAAGAATGGAACTATCCCACACCACAGACAAAAATCAATTAAAAAAGGAAAAAAGACTTGGACATACGAACTGAAACCATAAACAAATACAAGAAAACAAAGACAAAAAACATTTCACATCATAAGCTTTAGTGATGTCTTACGGATTTGTCCCCAACAGCAAGAAAAACAAAAGAGAACAACTGGAGCTACACATAACTAAAAAGCTTCTACACAGTAAAAGAAACTGTCACTGAAACAAAAGATATCCTACTGAATAGGAGAAAATAATTGCACAGCATACATTTGACAAGGGACTGATGTCAAAGACCTACAAAGAACTCATACAACTCTACAAAAACAAAGCAAATAACCCTATCAAAAAATGGGCAAAATGGGCCTCCCTGGTGGTGCAAGGGGTTAAGCACCACACTATGAAACAATCCACAGCCTCTGCAGCACCAATTCGATCCCCGGCTGGCCAGGAAGCAACCCACATGGCACAGCAGACCTCTCCTGACTCGCCTGCTGCTCCTCTCAGCAGTGTATTTCAGTCAGCCTGCCTGTTCTGTTCCCCACTCTGTCTCTGGTGAATCCTTGCACCCACCCCCCTGCGTCTCTGGCCTGTACCACAGCTCTTGTATGTATAAATAAATAGATCTTTAAAAAAATGGGCAAAGAATTAAACAGATACTTCTCCAAAGATGATATATAGACTGCAAACAGGCACATGAAGAAATGCTTACCATCATTTGTCATTAGGGAAATGCAAACCAAGGCCACAGTGAGATAACATCTCATACAGAAACAACATATTGAAAAGACCAGAAATAAGTGTTGGTGAAGATGTGGAAAAAAGGGAACTTCTCCTACTGGTAGGTATGTAGACTGGTCCAGTACTTAATGGAAAGGAGAATGGAGGTATCTAAAAACATGAAAAATGGATATGCCACATGACCCAGTAATTTCACTTAGGTAATTTCACTTAAGTAATTTCTCTTAGACGCTTAGGAAAGTGTCTACCCCCAAAATGTAAAAACCCTAATTCGAAAGCAAAACTTACATTCTCATGTTTATTGCAGCACTACTTATTATAACTAAATTATGGAAACAACTTAGGTTCCCCAAACAGATGAGTGAATCAAGAAGATTTGGTGTATATACATGATGGAATACTAACTCAGTGATGAAAATGATAAATGCATGTCATTTGTGGCAATACAGATTGAGTGAGAAGGGGTAATGTTAAGTGAAATAAGTTAGAAGGATAAAGATAAATACCAGATACTAATAAGTGGAATGTAGAGTCACTGAACCAAGAGTCAGATAAAGACAAACTTAAAAATTAATCCTTGAAAACTGGCTACAGAACTGAAGCATCTATAGTAGGGACGGGATGGAGAGGGGTAAAAACAAAGAGAAAGGGAGCACAATGGATTATGGTGATGGACTATGGGTGACATTATGGTGGTGGTACTGTGGTGGTAATACTTGATGGGGCTATCCAAATATTACCTCAATTAAAAATTAATTAGGGGGGCCTCCCTGGTGGCACAAGGGATTAAGCACTGCATTATGAAGCAATCCGCAGCCACTGCAGCACAAGTTCAACCCCCCGACCGGCCAGGGGGCAACCCACATGGCGCAGTAGACCTCTCCTGACTCGCCCACTGCTCCCCTCAACAGTGTATTTCAGTCAATCTGCCTGTTCCGTTCCCCACTCTGTCTCTGGTGAATCCTCTCACCCCCCCCCACCCCGGTGCAGCTCTGGCCTGTACTCTAGCTCTTGTATGCATAAAAATAAAATAAATCTTAAAAATATATAAATAAAAAATGATTAGAAACAAAAAGTTCTCTTCAACAAATGGTGTTGGGAAAACTGGATAATCATATGCAAAAGAACTAAACTAGACCATTATTATCACACTATACATAGTATTTAACTCAAAATGTATTAAAGACTTAGATAATGGACCTGACACCACAAAATATGTATAAGAAAACATAGCAAAATGCTCAATGTATTTGGATTCATTATGTCTTTAGGTATTTGGCTCCAAGGGGAAGGAAGTAACAAAGCAAAAGTAAACAAATTTATAAGCTTCTCTACAGAGTAAGAAACTATCAAGATGCATCAGAAACAGTGAGACCCTATACTTTTGAATCATGTGGTGTTGTAAGCCTATGTTACAGTTAAAAAAAAAAAAGAGAGACCTTATCAAATTGGAGAACATATTTGCACATTATACATAAGACAAAGGACATAAGGCTAAAATAAATGATCTACATATAACCCATGCAACTCAAAAAAAAAAAAAAAGAAAAGAAAAGAAACCCAAACAAATTATGGGTAGATGAGCTAAATAGTTCAAAGCAGATATACAGATAGCCAGCAGGCACAGAAAAAAAATTCCCATAATCTCTTATTAGAAAAGTGCAAATCAAAACCACAATGAGATACCACCTCATGCCTGTTGAGAATGACTTATGTGAAAAACAGTAGAAGCAACAAGCATTGTTTTGAAATGGAAAGATATCCTCTGCTTTTTGTTTGGAAGAATTAACATTGATAAAATGACTATTTTATCCAAAGTTATATAGCACTAATTTTAAGGGAAATGTGCATTCTTATGTTAATTGCAACACTATTTACAGTAGCCAAGCTATGGAAACAATCACACATACACTATGGAAAACTACTCAGCCATTAAATAAGATAAATCCTCCTATTTGCAATAACATGGATGGAAATGGGGATGGGGGAGGGGGATAGTGCTGAGTAAGATAAGTCAGTGGGAGAAAGACTAATACTGGATGGTGTCACTTATACGTGGAATGCAGAGAAACAAAACAAAGGGCACACAAAACCAAAACAATAACAAGCCTTAGAAATCTGGCTGTAAAATTGAGGCTACCAAAGGTGAGGAGTGGGGGGGAGGGCAACGAGGGGGGGAAGCACAAAAAGACTACGGGTGGTGGGGTGGTGAGTATGGGTGTTTAGTGGTGGGTGTGGAGTGCTAACAGCACTTGAAGGGGGAGATTCTATACTTCTGAAACACGAACAATATTGTAAACTAATGATACCTCAATTATATATTAATAAAAAAATAGAACAACACAGAATCCAGACCAATTATAATTTTTTTATGTCATGGGTATTTTGAATGTATGGAGTTCTTTATCCATTAAAACATAATAAAAATTTTTAAAAATTCAATGTCATTCTTCAAAGAAATAGAGTAAACAGTAATGAAATTTATATGGGACCACAAAAAGCCCAGAATAACCAAGGTGAGAATGTAGAGGAAAAGGAACCCTGTCCAGTGTTGGTGGAAATGTAGGCTGGTCTGGCCACTATGAAAAACAGTATTGAAATGCTTCAAAATAACAAAAATAGATCTATTATATCATCCACCAAAAACACTCCTAGGTATCTACCCAAAGATTGCAAAAACACTAAATAGAAGGAATATATGCACTCCTATGTTCTTGTAGCATTATTTACAATAGTGAAGTTATAACAACAATCTAAGTGACCAATGAGAGATGAGAGGATTAAGAAGAAGTGCTATAAATATTTATGAAATTATATAAATACATGGAATCTCACTATTTGAATCATTATGGGTGGAGTTGGATAAGATTATGCCCAAAGAAATTAGTCAGAAGAAGAAAGTCAAATACTAAATGATTTCACTCATAGAATATAGAAAAACAAACTAAAGGAACAGACAAAACTAAACCAAACACACCTTAGTAATGTGATTGAAAATTGAGGCTATCAGAGGCTGAGTGTCAGCCTGGACAAAGGAGGGAGGGGTCTCAATAGTCAATGGTGCAGGAGTATGAGTGCCTTGATGGAAAGTGTGGTGTCATAACTCACATTTGAATAGGTGTGAACCAGTTCCTCTAAATCATATATAGTGTTGTAAACCAGTGTTACCTCAGTAAAAATAAGGTAAAAAAGAAATTTGAAAAATGATATTTAAATCATATATTTATTTTTTTCAATTTTCAACATTTTATTTCTTTTTTGATAAATGTTAAGTACTACTTGTGTGCAATTGATCAACATAGGCATAAATTGGGGAAAGTCACTCAAATTATTACTATTGGAGTGTACAACTGATATAATTCAGAGATCATTGTGCAGTGAAAAGAGATTTTTAATGACATGTATTCACATGCTCATTCTCTCTTTTTTTATTTTTATTTATGCATACAAGAGCTGGGGTACAGGTCAGAGCTGCAGGGGGGTGAGAGGATTCACCAGAGACAGAGTGGGGAACAGAACAGGCACACTGACTGAAATACACTGCTGACGGGAGCAGCGGGCGAGTCAGGAGAGGTCTACTGCGCCATGTGGGTTGCTCCCTGGCCGGCTGGGGATCAAACTCATGCTGCAGAGGCTGCGGATTGCTTCATAGTGCTGTGCTTAATCCCTTGCGACACCTGGGATGCCCATCATTCTCAATAAATAATACCTGAATCTTAAATGTTATGTTACTCCAGTAAAAATAAATTAAAAATAATTTTTAAAAAGTAAAATAAGCTGGGCCTCCCCGCTGGCGCAGCGGTTGAGCGCTGGGTTGCGAAGCTGCCCGCGGCCTCTGCGGCGCCGGTTCGATCCCCGGCTGCTCCCAGGCCATCGGAGGAGGGTCCCACATGGCGCGCAGACCTCTCCTGCCGCCCGCTGCTCCCCTCAGCAGTGTACTTCGGTCCTTCTGCCTGCTCTGCTCCCCGCTCTGGCTCTGGTGAATTCTCTCACCCTCCCGTGCTTCTGACTGTACCCAGTGCTTGTATAAATAAATAAATAAATAAATAAATAAATAAATAAATAAATAAATAAATAAATAAATAATCTTAAAAAAAAAAAGTAAAATAAGCTTACTATCCATGGTATTTAGTTATTATGTTACTTACATATTTGTTAGATCAGGTTTCAAATGCAAAACTGCCACTAGTAATTTATTCAGTTGTAAAGTAAGTAGAAGAAAAAAAAATTAACAGATGATGGAATTTAAAGCATTATTGGTATTGCTTACCTCTTGTGAAACACCATTTGGTAGTCAACCTTATAAATAATATTGACATCAGAAATAAGACAGATTCCCAAAGAAAAAAGTGATTTGCTTTTTAATATTTAGTTAGCAATAAATAATAATGATTTAGCTAGCATTCTTCAGGACAAATAAAAAGGTATTAAGATTTTACTGAGGCTAAAATTTCTTCACAGACTTAAAAAACCTAATGTCATATGACAGCTACTATTATTTCTATAGAAAATTTCAGAGCGCCTTTAGGTTTAAATATAAGTAGCATGACTTGCATTAAAGTCCCCAATGCCTTTAAGTATGTAAATTTCAAATAATATATTAAGCCTTGGTCATGATAATGGGAGTGACCTCTGGATTATTTTCTCTGTATGTTAGGCATAAAAAGTACCAAAAGCTGGGCTTGACACATTCACCAAATCATCATTGTATAAATGGCCTGAGAAGATATGAGTTATTGGAGCTTATCGTATATGCTACATTTTAGAGAATCTATTCCAGTGGATTTTAAGATATATTAAAGAAATTTGGTGTCGGGGTATGCCAGAGAGATGTCTTTAATGTATTTCCATGGACTGTTAATACCTTTGTGGATCATTCAAGAAATAACCCAAAATACACATTAGTGAAAGAAAAACATATTTGTGCTTGTGTTGTATGGTGTATCTAATTGCTCCAAAGGGAAACTATGTTCATTCATTACTTTCTTTTAACTTGTAGTATATCCTCTAACAAAAATAATATCATTAAACATTATTGTTAGGCTTGTGCTGAACGAAGCAAGTTTTGTCATAGTATATTAAGAAAGAAATCAGTACATAAGTAACTTTGTTTTTAACTGCATACGTCTTCTTTTCCTACCATCCACAAAATCTAAAGAAATAATCATCTATATTTACCAATCCATGTGTGGGTGGTAAGGTTTATCCCATAGAAAGCATATACCCTCAGCAGGTTTATAGCAAATAGTATATATTTTCATTTCAACATTTTATAGATACTTTCTACAACTAATAAAATCCCATGTAATGATATGTTTATTGTCTATATATACTTTTGGCAAATGTATAAAATTACAAATATATGAAAAAGAACAAATGCAGTAGAATCAAATGAAAATATAGTGCTATTCATCTCACATTTGCCTCAAACAATTGTGAAATTTGTATTACTAAGGAAAGATCTAAGGAAAGCTATGTGGTCAAAATATGCATAGGAAAATATTAAAAAAAAACCCTAGGCAGGGCATCCCGAGTGTTGCAGGGGTTAAGTCTCAGCATGATGAAGCTATCCACAGCCACTGCAGTACAAGTTCAATCCCACGCCAGGGAGCTACCCCCATGACACAGCAGACATCTCCCATCGTGCCCGCTGCTCCCCTCTGCAGTGTATTTCAGTAGTTCTGCCTGTTCTGTTCCCCACTCTGTCTTTGACGAATTCCCTCACCTTCCACACCTCTGGCCTCTAGTTCTTGTATGCATAAGTAAATAAATCTTTAAAAAAAAAGCCTTAGCCATTTCTGATTAGATAGTGGACAGTGGTGGAATGGTTTGCTTCATGAGCCAACTTTATGGCAGGTGACAAAAATAGAATATTTATTTGTTTATTTTTAAAAAAAATATTGATGCATACAAGAACTGGAATATAGGTCAGAGATGAGGGGGTACTGACATACACTACTGAGGAGAGCAGTAGGGCAGACAGGAGAGGTCTGTTCTGCCATTGTTTGGTGAGCTCCCTGGTGGGGATGGAACTCATGCCTCAGTGGCTAGCAATAGCTGAGACCTTAACCCCTCCGCCACCAGGGAGGCCCAACAAAAGTAGAATATTTATTTATTTAACATTTCACCATCAGCTTCTCCTCCCACCCCATTTTTAAAGCAGCACCAAACATGATGTCATAATTATTTGTAAATAAATAGTATGTGAAAAATAAAAGTTTTGATCATTTAAATGTTCAAATGAAAAAAATATTTCTCAAATTATGATTATCCATAGGTAATCCCTGTAATTCAAACATTCTATGTTTAGTCATTTTTCTCTAGGAATTTTCTACCATCCAAATTTATACATGATTAATTCAGTACTTATGAATCACTGACACTGAATCAACTTGTATAGCATTATAGTAGTATACTAATGATATTTTTTAAAATTTGTTTTATTGTTGCTTGTAATCGTCTTAAATATTTCCTTTATTTTTTTGAAGATATATCATACCTGTTTGTCTACCAGAACTTTTTTTAAGATTTATTTATGTATTTATACATACAAGAACCAGGGTACAGGCCAGATGTGTGGGAGGGTGAGAGGATTCACCAGAGACAGAGTGGGGAACAGAACAGGGAGACTGAAATACACTGCTGAGGGGAGCAGCTGGAGAGATAGGAGAGGTCTACTGTACCCTGTGGGTTAGCTCCCTGGCTGGGATGGAACTCATGCCACATTGGCTGGCAATAGCTTAACGGTGTTGAGTCTTTAACCCCTATGCCACTAGGGAGGCCAGAACTGTGTGAAGTTTTAATTCAAATATGACAAGATTGGATAGTACTGGAGTGCCATTGATCCCATACCATGAAATAGAAAAAAACATACACCACGAGAGGTGAAAACACATTTGTCTACAGTTTCCCCAAGTCTCTATATTCAGACAACAAGATACATACTAAAAACACAGACTTCCGGGCCTCCCCGGTGGCGCAGCAGTTGAGCGCTGAGCTGCAAAGCTGCCTGCAGCCTCTGTAATGCCATTTCGATCCCTGACTGCCGGCGAGTGTCCCACATGGCGCGCACACCCCGCTGCTCCCCTCAGCAGGGTACCTCATCTGTCTGGCTGTTCTCCTCCCTGCTCTGGCTCTGGTGAATTCTCTCACCCTCCTGTGTTTCTGACTGTACCCAGTGCTTGTGTAAATAAATAAATCTTTAAAAAATATATATTAAAAAAAAAAACACAGACTTCTCCTGTGTGGAGGGTCCTCAAAACTTTAAAAATCCATCTACCAAGTGATCCAGTGGTTCCATTCCTATGAATCTACCCAAAGAACACAAAAATATTAATTCAAAAATATTAACACAAAAATATTAATTCAACCTATTTACAATAGGTTGCTATGAAAACAACTTAAAATCACCAAAATATATAAATAGATCAAAAAGTCATGGTATATATACAAAATGGAATACTATTCAGTTATCAAAAAGATAAACTTATGCCATTTGTAGCAACATGGATGGGCCTGGAAGGGATTATGCTAAGCAAAATAGGACACAAGGAAAAAGGAAAATATCAGATGGTTTCACTTAGAGGTGGAATATAGAGAAACCTAACAAAAGTTCAAGAAAAAGACAAACTTGCAAGCAGACCATAGATCTGAGACATACAGCAAGGGAGGCAGAGGGAGAGGGGTCAGAACAGGGGAGGGAAGAGCACAAAGGGACTGTGGTGATGGTTCACGGATGTTATAGTGGTGGGACATTTGCAGTTTCTACACCTGAGGGGAGATATCAAAGTGTACAAAAAAATGAACAATGATGTAAGAAAATAAATAAATTTAATTAAAATAAATTGCCCATAAGATCTGGTAAAAAAATAAAAACACAGACTTCCTATCATTTTTATGCCCAATAGATTAAAGGCACAGAGCCCCTTAAAACATACTGGAAGATTAAGGGGAAAACTTGTAAAAAAGTGAATGATGATTACAAGACAAGATGCTAGAACAAATAAGCAGTCAATAGTTCACTCTTTTGAAGTAAACTACATTATATCATTAAGTAATAAGATAAAGAAGGAAAACACACATAATCAACACTTACACAATGAAAGTTCCTATCATAGAATACATCCACACTGAATTGCTAACCAAATATATTTTCTCAAAAATATTAGAACTTTAACTACAGAACATTTATTTTTATGAATCAATAGGCATACATAAAATGCAGTGTGATACATACAGAAGTAGTCAAATTAAGCTGTCCAGCACCCACCATTCAATAGGAAACTTCTTTTTGCATCTACTCTCTATGAATGTCCATTTCCTTTATTACTTTTGTCATCCTGATAATAGTTTTCAGAATTCAGAAAATCAATGCTAGCAATGATCCAGGGTCCTTAGTAAGCTGGTGTGTAATGAGAAGCATAATGACTTTATGTGCATATGAGACATTTGTTGACTCAATTAGTTGATAGTGCAACTAATACTCTAATCTGCTAATGTTCTATCTGCCCTGATTAGTTTTCTAGAAATGGAGAACTTGTATATAGTTGAACACCTAGAATAAAAATTGCATATATACTCATCTGGATTGTATGCTAACATATAAATGAAATGTGTTGTTTTGCAAATAAGAACTGTCAAAAAAATTAACAAGTGTTTATTTCTATGTGTGTGTGCATGTGCTGAAAGAGGAAAGAATATTTTTGTTGAAAAATCAAATGAGTACACATTGACATTTCAATATCTTTCCATACTTCAGTAAAAGATTTATCCCCAAGTGTCTATAATATACACTCCAGTACAGTAAATTTTTGATATATCTTAACATATAACAATGTCCTTTGAGGCTTTATCACAAATCATCATGAGTCATTTTAATGTCTTAATTCATCATTGCCACTAGTTGTTCTGTTATCCTTCATCACTGTGTTGGTCAGTCATTGAACACATTTGGTAGAATTTTGGTACTGAACAGGTGGTCCCCAGGATAGAAGCATAGACATTATCTGGGGGTTTATTAGAAATGCAGAAACTTAGGTTCCCACATCAGACTACTGAGTCAACATTTTAACAAGATCTCTGTGTGGTTTGTATGCATGAGAAACTTTCAAAACTGCTGAGTGAGACTATGCATTTTACCAAGAAAAGTTTTTAAAATGGCATATGTGTATATATGCATACACCCAGATATGTAAACATACACATACACCTTCAATACAACAATGTTATAACAGAACTGCTGTTATCAATGAGGAAAACTGACGCATCGGGAACTTAAATGTCTTGACAAATATATCACAAGTGGCAGAACTGAGATTTTAATCTAGCACCATCCCATCAAAATCTTTCTATTTATAAATAATTTAATCATATATATCAAAACAGCAAATAGGCTCACTACCAGATGTGAGAATGGAAACAGAAACAGAAGAGGACAAAACATATCTCTTGCATCTTAATGCATCTTTTCAATCTTTTGAGAGCTAAAATTCTTCACTCAGAAAAAAAAATCTCTCTGAAGTGGGGAAAAAATGAAAATCAATGTCCTTCAAAATAAAGGTATTAGCTTGAATTTGCTACATTATTTTCTTTCTTCTTTTGAAAAAACAGTATTACTGAAACTACTCAGAGAACTCAGTTTAAAATGTGTTATTAATTTCAACTACACAGTGGCTTTTCATTCTCTACTTTGAAAGCAGTCTGTTTTTACCCTATATTGATAATTTATACACAGATTCATTTCAGACTGTTGTACATCATGGTATCTTTCTAGATGAAAGTGTTTTTTTTTTTTTTTTAACTTAGCCACAGGTCAAATCCTTTGAAACCCTGAGGGGATATTTCAGTTACATGGTATTGAATCAGGTTCTGTGTGCTTAAGATATCCCCCCACAATATTTGGATTTTAGATATTATATTTTAGAACCTAATCTGATCAGCAAAAAGATAATGGCTAGTTCTTTCAGAAGGCTTAATTGTTCAATATGAAGACACTTTTAATTGGAGCTTCATTATTTGAACTGAATTCTGGTTGAATGCTGACTCTCAAATGTTCTACTTGTATAAACACAGGTGCTTCTATGGTGGAGGACTATGGATGTCTTGGTGGTAGATGTGGTGTGGTGATATGCATCTGAGGCAGTATGATCCATGCCTCTGAATAGCATACAGTGTTTTAAAACAATTTTTCCTCAATTAAAAGAAATGTAAAAACCCATATATTTGTGTAGCATTTTGCAACATACCCTGTTCCATCCAGTTCAATTCAAAATAAAACACTGGGAAGAGAAGATGAAACATTAGAAAACCACTAGCATTACAATATTTGCAATCATTCTAAACCAGTAAAACTTACTTTTATAAAAAAATTGCCTCAGGAAGGGGTTAAGACACAACCTATGACGCTCGCCACAGCCACTGCAGCACAAGTTCGATCCCCGGCTAGGGAGATACCTACATAGTGCAGCAGACCTCTCCTGACTCTCCCACTGTTCCCCTCAGCAATGTATTTCAGTAGATCTGCCTATTCTGTTTCCCACTCTGTCTCTGGTGAATCCTTTCACCACCCACAACTCTGGCCTGTATGCCAGTTCTTGTATGTATGAATAAATAAATCTTTAAAAAAAAATTGCCTCAGGATAAAACCAATTAAACTCAAATAGTTGAATAAAAACACATGGTGATCCAAAAACTATGAAGGCCTTTTGCGCATTCTATTTCAAAAATATCTCTGGTGAATATTGCATTCTTGTTACTGGAGTCTGAGTTAGACAAATAATCCCTGAATTCCTTGTTAGTATTTCACTTAGTTTGAAATCAGCAGATCAATTTGCTGTGTTCTTCAAAAGGGCTTAAAAAATATTTATGTGCCTGTCTAAAATTGCTACCTATTTTTTACATCATTCTTCATTTTTATATTATGTATGCTTTATCATCTTGGGTGTAGTCCCCATGAAATTGCCACCACCAATTCACCTGTGTGCCATCACCATAGTCTCTTGTGCCCTTCCCTCCCATTTTGATCTAATTCCCTTCTCCCACCCTGCAGAATGTCTCTGGTTTATAGTTGCCTGTTGATTTTCATTTTTACTTTATTATAATTACTTTTTTTTCCTGATCCTTTATTTGGATCCTCTACTTTCCTCCTATAAGTGAAACCATCCGGTATCTTTCTTTTTCTTTCTGGTTTATTTCACTGAGCATGATCCCTTCCAGCTCCAACCATGTTGCTGAGAATGGCATGAGTTTATTTTTGATTGCTGAGTAATATTCCATTGTGTATATACCACATCTTGTTGATCCAGTCATCTATTTTTTTGGCATTTGTGTTGTTTCCATAGCTTACCTATTGTAAATAGTGCTGGAATATACATAGGAGTGCAGGTGCCCTTCTGAATTAATGTTTTTGTGTCCTTTGTGTAGATATGGAAGCTCCATTTTTAGCAGTTTGAGAAACCTCCATACAAGAAAGCTAGATAATCTTAATTGTTGTTATCTAACATAGATAATTTACTTATGTATACCACTATTAATTCTAAGGTCAGATATCCAATGTTTGCTTTGTCTGTTCCTTTGTTTGCCTGTCATTCTCCTGACTTGTTTTGTTTAGCATAATACCCTCCAGTTCTATGTCCTTGCAAATGGCATTAACTTATGTCTTTGAATCACATACAGTTTGTAAATGAATGTTACCTCAATAAGAAATAATACAATTTAAACATCCGAAATAAATAGATAAAAATACAATTATAGAAGATACTAAATGGAAACCTTTATTATTTTTAGTACAGAACCTCATATATATATATATATATATATATACATATAGATGATATAGCTATATTACAACATATAGTTATATTACACCATATACGTGTGTGTGGATATATAACAACATATTCCCTTTGAGGGATAGTAAATATTTAAATTCAATAAATGGTGCCGGGAAAACTGGACAGCCACATGAAAAGAGTGAAACTAGACCACTATCTCATATCATATAAAAAAAAATCTCAAATTGGGTAAAAGACTCAGATGTACATCCTGAAACCACACAATAAATGGGGGAAAACATTAGCAAACCCCTCCACTACATGGGCTTCATTGATATATTTGTGGATTAATCTACAGCAGAAATAGAAACAAAAAAAGCATATAAATACTTGAGACTACATCAAACTAAAGAGCTCCTGCACAATAAAAGATTCACACAATCAAAAAGACAATCTACTGAATGGGAGAAAATGCACAACATACATCTGACAATGAGTAAACATCCAAGATCTTCAGAGAATTATAAAACTCATCAAAAAAATCAAAAAATGGGAAGAAGTGATAAATAGCATTTGTCCAAAGATAGGCAGATGGCTAATAAGGACCTGAAAAATTGTTCATCATCATTCATTGTCAGGGAAATGCAAATTGAAACCACTGTGAGATACCACCTCACACCTGAGAGGAAGACTAAAAACAAGCATTGGCAAAGATGCAGAGAAAAAGGAACCCATATGGACATTTTTCAAAACATTAAAAATAGATTTACCATATTATCAAGCAATTTCTCTCCTAGGTATCTATCCAAAAGAATACAAAAACACTAACTTGAAGGGATATATGCATTACTATGTTCACTGCAGCATTACTTACAATAGCTAAAGCTATGGAAATACCCTAAGTACCCAAAGAATGCTACTCAGCTATTAAAAAAAGATAAAATCTTGACTTTTGTTTCAGCTGGATGGGACTGGAGGGGATTGTGTTAAGAGAAGTAAGTCAGGAGGAGAAAGACAGATACCAGATGGTGTCACTTATATGTGGAAGATAGAAAAACAAAACAAAGGGTCAGATAAAACCAAACCAATTACAAATCCTAGATAGCTGACTGTAGAATTGAGAGTGGGGGATGTAAGGAGGAGTACAGAAAGTAGAGTGGGGTACAATGGATTATGGTGGAGGCCTCTCAGTACCTTGCCTTGGTGGTGGGTGCTGTATGATGGCATAAGCTTGGGGATTTTGAATCTTTACCTCTAACTTATTGATACATACAATGTTGTAAACCTGTAAATAAAATAATAAATTAAATGACATTGAACAACAATAAAAAATAAATAAAAGTGTCACAGAGGAAAAATGTATTGTTATAATGCTCCTAATTCATTTAAATTTCTAATTATTGGGCCTCCCCGGTGGCGCAGCGATTGAGCGCTGGGTTGCAAAGCTGCCCGCAGCCTCTGCAGCGCCGGTTCGATCCCCGGCTGCTCCTTGGCCTCCGGAGGAGGGTCCCACATGGCGCGCAAACCTCTCTTGCCGCCCGCTGCTGCTCCCCTCAGCAGTGTACTTTGGTCCTTCTGCCTGCTCTGCTCCCCGCTCTGGCTCTGCTGAATTCCCTCACCCTCCCGCGCTTCTGACTGTACCCAGTGCTTGTATAAATAAATAAAAATAAATCTTTAAAAATATATAAAAAAATAAATTTCTAATTATTTTAAAACAGGAAATGGGTGTGTGGCTAGCATTACTAAACATTCCAAGTTATCCTAAAGTGCATTTCCATGACCTATTATATTTACAATGATAGAACTAAAAAAGAAAAATAAATGGAAAACTATTTTCTCTTATAGGCAAAGAAATGTGAGTAGTAAAATAAAGGAAGTAGAAGACAGGAGAAGGTCATAAAAAGAACTGACTCATGGCTCATAAATAATAGAAACATAAATGTCAAATGAGCTTTATTATATGGTGTTGGTAGTCTAATAAAAATTTAGAAGCAAAGAAAGGCTTATTGTGCAGAGAAGGCCACCTATTCTCTCTCAGGGAAGGCTGTTAGTCAAGGATACTGACATTCAGGTCTAAAGATACTGAATTTATATTGGCAGCTTGTGCTAACCTCCCATGCTTATTATTTTCAAATAGAAAAGGAAGAGATTGCTTTACTTATAGTGACCTGTTTTTTAGTGCAAGCTTCTATCTATTCCATATGAGATTTAAAACGCTAAATGCATGGTCATCTTATAGATTGTCACCCAAATTGAAACTTGTAATATCTTGAAGTTTCCAACTTTAGATATACTTGTCATTTTTTGTTATTATTTTTTTATATTTATTTACTTTATTTTCATGTAGAAGAACTGGGGTGTAGGCCAGAGGTGTGGGAGGGTGAGAGGATTCACCAGAGACAGAGTGGGGAGCAGAACAGGCGGATCTACTGATATACATTGATAAGGGGAGCAGCGGGTGAGACAGGAGATTCTGCTGCGCCATGTGGGTAAGCTCCCTGGCTGAGGGTGGAACTCAGGCCATAGTGGTGATAGTGCTGAGACTTAACCCCTAGGACACCAGGGAGACCCTACTTGTGATTTTGATACATAACTTTGTGACTTTAAGATTATCTCTTACATGAGTCCTTCATTGCTTTCACAAAGTCTAGCTACTCCAAACTGTAACTCTGTAACCTAAAACAGAAGGTTCCATGTGCCTGCCTCACCTAATGAAGGGTGGAGTTGAGCAGTGAGGGGAAGACAAAAAGGACTTGGGAGAGAAGACTTAGGGAAAGCACTTGGAGGAGGCACACTGAACAGAGAGACAAGTGAATAGGAAGCCACGGCTTGTATCATGGCCTTGTCTTTGCACCAGAGACTTGGGGGACATAGAAGAAGACACTTGGAATAGACATGGGTGACAGACACGTGTGGGGGGGGGTGAAAATGGCAACATTTATCTTTGACTTGCACTTTGATTTTGCTCCCTTCCTTCCAGACTTTCCTGGCCCCTTTTGGCTCTTTCCTCTGGTTCCCCTTAAAAAGGTGCAAGCTTTTGTGCCCCAGTGGCCCTGCTTAGGGCCAGCCCTGTTGACTGGCCATTTACCTATGAGAGGGTGGGGAACTGAGTGTTTCAGTGGGAAACTTTTATCCTTTCTCACATCTTTCTTTCTCTGCCATGTCCACTAATTTTATTAAAGTTCCCACCCTCCCTCCCCTCCCTCCCTCCCTCCTTCCCTCCCTTCCTTCCTTCCTTCCAGCACTGGTACAGTCAGAAGCGCGGGAGGGTGAGAGAATTCACCAGAGCCAAAGCGGGGAGCAGAGCAGGCAGAAGGACCGAAGTACACTGCTGAGGGGAGCAGCGGGCGGCAGGAGAGGTCTGCGCGCCATGTGGGACCCTCCTCTGGTGGCCGGGGAGCAGCCGGGGATCGAACCGGCGCTGCAGAGGCCGTGGGCAGCTTCTGCTGCACCACCAGGGGAGCTTTAACATTCTTCATTATGAACAGCTTTTTTGGGTACTTTTTTAATTGATGTAACATTAGTTTACAACACTGTATATGATTTAGGAGTATGGGTTTACCTCTCTTCAAATGTACACTAGCAAGCCACATCTACCACCAAGGCACCCATAATCCTCCATCATATTCCATTGGGTGTCCTCCCTCCTTTGCTTAATACTTCCCACCCTCTGCCTCTGCTAGCTAAAATTCTATGGTCAGATTTCTAGGGTTTGTTTTGGTTTAGGTTTAACTGTTCCTTTGATTTTATTCTCCACATTCCACATATGAGAGAAATCATAATTATATAATATATACACAATAGAATATTATTCGTCTATAAAAAAGATGAACTCTTGACATTTGTGACAACATGGATAGAATTGGAACAGCTGGGTTTGAATGATTCATTGTTAACTGATACTTTTAAAGTTCCATAGGTCTTTTTTTTTAAATTTTACCAGTGATCTACATTTAGAATTAGATCTCCAACAACTCAAATGGTCAACTAATAAGTAATCTAGTGTTAGTAATGTCAACAGTCTCGGCAGAACAAGAAAAAAATTGGCATTTCTCTGAATAGTCATTCAAATTGATCCCTCACTTTGTATTCCAATGAATTAGATTACTGTTAGATTACACACAACGTGTGTTCCCAGGGAAATAAAAGATTAATTGCTTCATTTTTTGAATTAATTACTATTATATTAGAGTGCTAAGCACTTCAAAATATGAAATAGATGCAGACCTCTCCTGTCTTACCCGCTGCTTCCCTCAGCAGTGTATTTCATCAGTCTGCCTGTTTTGCTCCCTGCTCTGTCTCTGGTGAATCCTCTCACCCTCCTGCACATCTGGACTATACCCCAGTTCTTGTATAAATAAACAAATAAATATTTAAAAAAAACAAAATGACAAATTATTTCCATTGCTTAAGGATAGCAATTATTTCTTTTAATGGTTTACACTGCCATTTGTGGTGCTATTGACTAAAACTGAGCAGGTTATTGACATCTGCTCCACATCACAAAACCCATTATAATATACTATTTTAGAGGCGTAGAATGCCTTTAAAGACTCAAAATACCTTATCATCAGTATTAGCCTAAAAACATTAATTTGATATGGCAAAATTTGCATCAGTTTTTTTAAATCAAAACAAAACACTCATACATGTGTAACACTCATACATGTGCTATGTTAAAATCTCACTAGTATGCCACACTACAATAATAGGAGATTTCAGTTAAAGTGAAATATTGTATTTCTTGCACTTATGATATGGTACTTTATTGTCCAAAATGGAACATATAACTAAAAGATTCCCTTGGAACATGGTTTAGAGGGAGTTTTCATATTTGGTAGTGTAGTAAGTAGTTAATATTACTTGTAATAAAAAAGTTTTAAACATTGACCCACAGTATTTTAGATTTATACAGAATGGGACATTCATTTTTAAGATCTCTAACCTTTATATAAGTCTATTACAATAACAAGTAGCAAAAAGTATTACATGTATCATTGCTATTTCCTATAGTCTTCTAAACTTTAAAATATTGTCTAATTAAAAAAGAACATTAAGGAAGTGTCCTCCTGACTCACCATTTCAGAATAGGGATCTCTGCATCCGGAACCCACCTAGACTTTGTGGAGCTGGGAAAGGGCTGAACCCACAGCCAGAGGTGAGCTGAAAAGCCTCCGGCAAGGCAGGCCCTGCCTAGCAGAGAGTTGGAGCCCAGCAGGTGATCCAGCCACTGCCAGGGCAGTCTGTGGGACCTCAAGACCCACCTCTGGAATTAAACAAATACAAAAGGAGGAGATTTTCTGGGACAGCGACCACTAACATATCCATAATACCACTGACCTATGGGACTTCTGGCATAACAGCATTGGACTCAATTGGACTATCAGTTTCTGACATCCCAGATAAAGCACACCAAAGAGATGCTGGCCAGTACCAGTGACACAGTGTCCCAATGCATAGGCCAAATTAGAAAACAAGCAGCAGGGAGAAGAAAAACTACAAGCAACCAAGCATGTCCCCAGGAAAAAGACACACCACAAAAAGACAATCAAATACCAGACTTCAACAACAGTGACTTAGAGGAACTTATGAGTCTTCCCGATATAGAATTTACAGTCACCATGATTAAAAACTGAAAGAAGTCAAAAATGATATGGGAAAAATAATCAAAGATGTGGGAAAAATATCAACAACCAGAATAATGAAATTGAGTGCCTAAAGAGGGATGTGAAAGAAATGCAGGAGATCAAAGGATAATGGAGGAGCTGAAGAACTCTGGGAAAAGTAATGAAAGGAGAATAGATGAAACAGAAGAACGAAACTCTCAAAGACACACAAATAAAAAGAAGCAAAACAGAAAAGGAAAGAGAAGTACGAAGGAAAAAGAATTAAGAAAGACTTCGGGAACTAACTGACTCCATGAAGAAAGGAAATATAAGAGTTATGAGAATCCCAGAAGGAGAGGAGACATAGGAACAGAGAAATATTCAAGGAAATAATTAAAAAGAACTTCCCAAACATGAAGAAGGAGCTGAAAATAGACATACAAGAAGCAAGAACAACAAACTTCTATGATGAAAGGAAAAACACAGCAAGACACATAATAGTAAAGCTCCCAAGAATCCAAGACAAGGAAAAAGTAATGAAGCTGACAAGAGGGAAGAAACAGATAACATACAAGGGAAAACCAATCAGGCTGACATCAGACTTCTCCGAAGAAACACTATGGGCAAGGAGAGAGTGGAGGGACATAATCAACAAATTCCAAGACAATGCCAGCCAAGAATACTCTACACTGCAAAGTGTCCCTTCCTCTATGAAGAAATAATAAGGATCTTCCCAGACAAACAGAAACTCCAGAATTTCATTACAACTAAACCCCCACTCCAAAAAATACTACAAGAAGTCCTAAAGCCAGAACCAACAGAGGGATGACTAAGAAGGAAACAAGACTAACAAAAATTATTTAAAAAATAAATAAATAAAAGCAGAGAAAAGACAAACAAAATGGCAAATACAGACACTAACATAATAACTAATATCATATTTATTAACACTAATATCAATATTAACTCTAAATGTAAACGGACTAAACTCTTCAATAAAAAGACACAGAGTTGCAGGCTGGATTAAGAAACAAAACCCAAGCTTTTGTTGTCTCCAAGTAACACATTTAACTACAAAAGATAAAAATAGATGAATGTAAAAGGATGGAAACCAATCCTACAAGCAAATGGGCCAAAAATGAAGGCAGGAACAGCTATACTTATATCAGATAAAACAGATTTCAAACTCAAAAAGGTAAAAAGAGACCTAGATGGTCACTACATTATGAGCAAGGAGACAATACTTCAAGAAGAAATAACACTCATTAACATATACTCACCAAATGAAGGAGCACCAAAATATATCAGACAACTATTTTCATCTCTGAAAACAGACATCAGAGAAAACACATATGTAGTAGGAGACTTCAACACACCACTATCAAGAGTTGGTTTTAAAGTTTGTCTTTGTCAGACCCTTTGTTTGGGTCTCTGTAGTCTACATTTAAGTGCAACTACCCAGTATTTATCTTTATCCTTTTGGTTTACTTCACTTAGTATAAACCCTTATCTTTATTAAATATTAAAAATAGTATGATGCCCATGGAATATACTGTATAAGTACTGTAAAAGTTTCTCCTTCCACTGCCATTATGTCTAACTTAGAAAACTCCCAAGTAGCCAGAACAGCTACAGAAAAACTTTATTAGAGGTTTAAGCTTTGTAAAAAAAAAAACCTGTGACAGTATGAGAAGCCATTCTGAGCAATAAGGACTGCTCACAGACTGTGTGATAATGATAGATCCAAACACCAAGCAATCCAGAAGCTTTGGATTTGTCACTTATGTCACAGTGGAAGAGGTGGGTACAGCCATGAATGCAAGGTCATACAAGATTGATGGAAGAGTTGTGGAACCAGGTCAATTATGTCACAGTGCAAGAGGTGGGTGCAGCCATGAATGCAAGGTCACACAAGATTGATGAAAGAGTTGTGGAACCAGGTAGCTCTTCCCCCCAGATTGCTTGCCTGTGTGTATGCGGGTGCCTATTTGTTACTATCCCTTTCAAAAATGCAGCTCTCTGCCCACCTGTACTATGCAGGTGTTTCTTTTCACAAATCTTTCCCCTTTGTAGCTCTTTCTGTCCACTTGTGACTGTGCAAGCATCCTTTTCTTTCTTTTTCAATATAATGAACCTATCCTTTTGAATATAAAGAAAAAAGTTGTAGAACCAAAAAGCTCTTTGTCAAGAGACAATTCTCAAAGATATGGTGCCCACTTAACTGTGAAAAAGATTTTTGTTGGTGGCATTAAAGAAGACACTGAAAAACATCACCTAAGAGATTATTTTGAGCAGTATGGGAAAACTGGAGTGATTGAAATCATAGCTGATTGAGTCAGTGGCAAGAAGAGAGGCTCTGCTTTTGCAACCTTTGATAACCATGATTCTTTAGACAAAACTGTCATTCAGAAATACCATGGAGTGAATGGTCTCAACACTGAAGTAAGGAAAGTCCTATTTAAGCAAGAGATAGCCAGTGTGTCATCCCATCAAAGAGGTAGGGGTGGTTCTGGAAACTTTTGGGGTAGTTGTGGAGGTGGTTTTGGTGGGAATGACAACTTTGGTCATGGGGGAAGCTTCAATGGTCCAGGTGGCTTTGGTGGCAGCCATAGTGGTGGTGGGGATGATATAATGGATTTGGTAATGATGGGAGCAATTTTGGAGGAGGTGGAAACTATAATTATTTTGGCAATTACAACAATCAATCTTCAGATTTTGGATTCATGAAAGCAGGAAACTTAGGAGACAGAAGGTTGGTCCCTATGGTTGTGTAGGCCAGTACTTTGCCAAACTACGAAATCAAAGTGGCTATGGTGGTTTCCCCAGGAGCAGTTATGGCAGAAGATTATAATAAACTGCCAGGAAACAGAGCTTGGCAGGAGAGCAGAGCCAGAGAAGTTACAAGGAAGCTACAGTTTACAACAGATTTGTGAAAGCAGTCAAACATTATGGTGGCAGGGACTAGCTGCCATAAAGAAGATATTTTTTAAACAATATTCGTGTGTATGGGCAAGAAACTCTAGGACTGTATTTATAACTAATTGTTTAACAGGTTATTTCAGTTTCTGTGCTTTGGAAAGCATTACAACAAAGCATTTTAATGCAAGTTTAAAATTTCTGTATTCATGCTATTAATTGATGAATGTACTAGTCTGATCATCATGCTGAATAAATGTGTCTTAAAAAGCATTACAAATAAAATCTGGAAAATAATTTATATGAATTATTAAAATAATTCATATGAACTTATGAAAACAATTTATAACTACAAAAATGAATTAGATGATCAAAATAAAGTGGTTGGTTTACTATATATTTATATATATACACATAACCATATAATACAAACATGTGTATACATGTATATGCACACATACATGTGTATATTCATGCACACATTTTTAATAGTTTATTTTTGTTTATTTATGCATACAAGAACCGGAGTGTAGGCCAGAGGTGTCAGGGGGAGGGTGAGAGGATTCACCATAAACAGAAACAGAGTGGGGAGCAGAACAGGCAGATCTACTGAAATACACTGCTGAGGGGAGCAGCTGGAGAGACAGGAAAGGTCTGTTGCACCATGTGGGTTAGCTCCTTGGCCAGGATTGAAATCGAGCCACAGTGGCTGGTGATAGCATGACAGCTCTGAGACTTTAACTCCTGTGCCACCAGGGAGGCCCCCACATACACACATATATACATAAACGCATATATATATACACATATATGAAATATTACCTATGCCTAAAAAATAACTGTAATAAACTTTATTCGAGTAGCTATGACCACATATTTCAAATATTATAAACTACTGCACATATACCACTCATCGAATTCTATGTATTTGCCATTAAAAATAAGCTAGTGCCTATAATAGGATAATTAAATGCTATTATTATTATTACAGTAGTTTCACTTGAAAACACAGTGAGTCCGAATTATAGGTAGGTATCACTTACTAGATTCAGGATCAGAGTTTCCATCCCCTTCAGTGCGGTTGTTGGGTACAGCATGATCAAAGTACTCTTCCTGAAGATAACCAAGTGGTAAGGCATGAAATGTGCTGGGAAGACTGCCTGTATCATGGTCTCCAAGTCCACCATCACTGCTGCTCTCCTGAGAGCCTTCAGGCAAGTGAAATGTGACACGCCGCTGAGACTAAAAGAAAGGAAATTACAGGGTTTCATCTGTCATCTGTATAAATGCTTAATGCATCCAATTTAGGAAATGTATTATTTCAGCTATCTACTGAAGTCACATTATCATGATCTTGAGTTGTGAACAATTTCAGGCTTTCATGAACAGTCAGTTATGTGCATAAACCTCCTTACTAGGCAGTGCACTTGCTTCTATTATATTTTTTAAAAGGACACATTCAGAACGAAAGTTAACCTGTTCTAAAGCAGGATGCTGTCAGCCTTCATATACATTTGAGCACATTGGAAATTGTCATCATAATTTGAACATGGATTTATTTAACCATTATTTGACAATGATTCATTTTTGAATAACAAACATGAATAAATATAATAACATTGTATACTTATATAAGTTTCTGGTGGACAGAAACAGTGAATGATAGCATACATTTATTCAATAATATAGACTTAGAAAATTGAAAATACAAGTCACTTTTAGAAAATCCTGAGGGCAATATTTTTAATTGGAATTTATTAAGATCTACACTACACTGCAAAAAATAAAAAGTTATATAATATGAGCAACAATGGTAATTTGTAAAAAATAAACTATACTTATCATAAATGTTAGAGCATAATATAGAAAATATATACATGTCAAAGTATGCACATATAAAAATAACATACATTAATGATGATAACACCATCAGATGTAGCAACATTGTTGTCTGCAGTTATATTTTGTTTGCTATGTTTAGCAAACGTGCTAGGAGAGCCTCCCCAATGGACCTCAATTTCTGATATTCGGGCCCTTATGTAGTACTCTACACAGATCTTGAATATCATAGATCTTGTATCATAGATCTTGCATAACCAAATCTTATAGCGTCTGACTTGCTCTTTGGAATACTCACTCTGTGGAAACTTAATTGCCTTGAAGCAAGTTTGATTACTGGGAGACTGCCATACTTTTAGGAAGTTCAAGCTATCCATGTGAAAGGGATGCACAGAAGGAAAGTGCAATACCCAAAGAGTCTACTGTTTCAGCCACTTCAGTTCAGTTGTCATATGTGTATGTGAAGAATCCATTCTGGACATTACAACTAGTGGCCTTACCCTAGGCAGCTCCTGACATTTGAGCCCTCCCCCACCCCTCTTTCCATATATATATATAATGTGTTTGTGATATGTATAGTATGTGTCTACTGTGTGTATATTACATTTTTTAAAGTATCAGACCTAGATAATAGAATCTATAAATAAAAAATAACAATTATTTTTGACAAAAAGTGAATTGATCTTGCATTAACATGTGCTCATTAATCATGGAATCAAAAATGCTAATAGAATTGAATTTTCAGTGAATAGAAGGTTGTATCAAATGTTAGAAATAGGAGCTATATAAAAATATATACATATATGTATATATATACAACTATAGCATAGATACATATACTCCTATCTATAGAACACACACACATGCACACACATACCTATATGCGTATGTATGCATATGTGTATATATGTGTATGGAGTTTTCTGTTCACTTGCTTATGTATGCAAAAATAATGAAATGTATTAAATTATATATATATATGTAATCCCATTTTAGGACACCTATACTAGTAAGTTAATTAAAAGTACTTAAAAGACATCCCCTAAAATAAACCTGTAATTAGTCTCGCCATGTTCTCACCACCAATCCTCTAGACACTAATAAATTGAACCCTCATAGGGGTAAATAAAGGGGAATGGATGGATTTGTAAGCATTCCTTTTAGTGAACACATATCATTGCTTTTTGTCCCTTTCTGAATGCTCATAAAAATACCACCAGCACCACCACCCCATTACTGAAATCCTGATCAAATATTTGATATTATCACACACACATCTTTGAGGTTTTATAAGGTAGAACAGTTATATTAATAACAGTTATATAATCATGTAATAATAATAATAATAATAATAAGCTCTATTGTTTAGATTAGTTCTAAGACATCAGAATGCCTCAAAAGGAGATTAAGGTTTGTTTTTGGTCATTAGTGATTCTGTATTATGATAAAAAAGTTTAAAGTTGAACTACAATTTGGGGTTTTGAATTTTTTCTCAATTCACAGTTTCAAAGTTTAGATTATAAAACAGTTTTACATCTCTGTAGTTCATACCAGGCAATCAAATATCATCAATTAAATATACTGTGCCTTTTTAATTTAGTGAATTCACAAGAATTTCGACATTAGCACATGCCTTATTATTGTCTATCATGTTATAAAATCTCCATAAAATATTTCCTTAAGTGAAATTATTAGAATTAAATTTTTAAAGAATTATTTTAAAAGGTCTCTGAAAATTTAACCTTTAATGGAAAAAGAGCATTAAATTTTTTTCTTAGTATTATTTTAATTATTTCTACTTCAACTTATATTTTTCAATTTCTAACATTTCTGGATAGAACTGAATATAAAATAATTATGTGAACTTAAAAATATATGAATCCTTTTAGTAAATTTGGAAATGGACTTTAACTCATTTGCCCTTAACTTTTTAATGAATTAATCCTTAATCTCTTAATTTTTGTTTAATTCTCAAATTCATAATATAGAGGTATTAAAAATATAGGAATTTTCCTTATCCGATACATTTAACGATACATTTAGAAATAATAGCTTTTCATGAAGATCATTCGTTAAGTCCCTCAAAGAAAAGAATAACTTCCTTTTCAAAAGTGTTGATGATGATTAGTGTGAAATATAAAAGAGCTATTACATTAATGACCATGTCATAATTTGTTGTTTGCAGCCCTTCAATGAAGCTGTGGCATTCAAATTAAAATAAATCTATTGACTATAATGGTGACTTTATGGGATGAAAATAAATCTTGGCTTATTCATGAATAAATATCTGTACTGAATGGTTAGCTATCTTTCTTCCAGTAAAAGTGAAGTCCACAGAGTATCTATTCCTATAATCTACATACCTTGTTTTTAGCAGAAATCAATCAAAATGCTAGAACATATGAGTACTCAAATAATACTGCTGTCGCTTAGATAAATCATTTACAGACAATTTATCAAAATCCCAAAAGTCTTGTGTTCACTATATTCCATGAAGGCATAATTTTATACTCTAGATCAGGTGAATATCATCATATTTCCATAAAATGACATGTCATTTAGAAATATAAATCTGGCATCAGACAGCCTGTGAATATCATTATGGAATAAGTTTGACTATCATGTTATAGAGGACTCATAGTGTCAAGGTTTCCAAACTAATTAGAGAATCTTGTACTATCCCTGACTCTGATTCTAGTACACCCTAATGTAATCAACGTTAGATTCATCACCAGTAACTGATTACAAAGGGTAGTCATAGGTTTAGTTATATTTTGAAATTATTATATGAAGGATTATTTATTATTTTACATTTATATATCAAACATTCTGGATATTAAACTATTAAGTTTCTGAATTATCATATTCTATAAAAATAACTTAATTCTGGATGTCAGAGGCTGTCTGCATTTTTCATGAGTACTGTTCTTAGAGAAAGTATATATAATCAATGAATATATTATGACATAAAATGTGAAAATAACTTAGTTTTAAGTCAATTTGATATTTTCACATCTTTATTTGACCAGCAAACATATCCCACTTGTAACTCATAATTTCTAGTATAAAAAAAAATCAATGTAATATATTCTAGTCTTTTACTGTTTGACCTTGTAAGTTGTTGCTATAAAATCTCATAAATTTCCATTTCAAGCTCAATTCAATGGCAAGATACACTGGTTCACCTAAATTTTTTGGGCTATTTTATTGAATAAAATTTGAATGGTCTTTGATTTTACATTTTGTTCCTGAAAATTTTAACTTAAAAGGCCATTATTTTATTCATTATTAGCTTGTACAGTAAGTTCTTTATGATGCTCAACTATCCCATATTTACATCTTCTCTTTACTACATTTTGCATTACATTTCTTTAAGTTACTGGGTATTTTTCCAAATTTATTTTATTTAAATTTTTTTTCAAGTTAAATATATTATTTTGGTGGTTAGACTAGATAGCATTATAAGAGGACCTCTTTCATTGAGTCATGATTCATTTCTGCTCAATAAAAATAGAGATAATCTATTTGTAGATTTTCTAGGATATTACTGATTGTGAATGGTTAAATTGGCAAGTGCCAGAGTTTTGTATGAACTTTGCAAATGAAATAGTATCATTACAAAACTTTTCTCTTTTTGTAGAGGTGTATGAGTTCTTGTAAATCTTTGATATCAGCCCATTGTTAGGTGTATGTAGTTTCTTTCACTGTGCAGAAGCTTTTAGTTGAAATTAGTCCCATTTGTTTATGTTCTTTGTTTTCTTTGCTGTTGGATATGAATCCATAAAGATGTCCCTGAAGCATACATTATGAAGTGTTTTGCTTGTGTTTTATTCTATATATTTTTTGATTTCAGATCTTATGTCCAAATCTTTATCCATTTTATAATGATTTTTGTGTATAGTATGAAATAGCAATCTACTTTCATTCTTTTGTATATTACTTTCCAGTTTTTTAAACACCACTTATTGAAGAGGCTTTCTTTGTTCCAGTGTATAGTTTTGGCTCTTTTGACATAGATCAACTGTCCAAATAGGTGTGGTTTTATCCTTGGGTGCTCTATTCTATTCCATTGTTCTGTGTGTCTGTTTTTGTTCCAGTGCCATTCTGTTTTATTTATTATCACTTTGAATTATAGTTTGAAGTCTAGAAGTATAATACAACCATTCTTCCCCATTTTTATTTTATTTTTTTATTTTTTTACATCATTGTTCATTTTTAAACAATATTGGCTTTTTGGGGGTCTTTTGTGGTTCCATGTGAAATTCAGTGACGTTTGTTCCATGTCTTTGAAGAAAGCAGTTGAATTTTTGTTAGGGATTTTGTTGAATTTATATAATGCTTTGGGTAGAATGGCCATTTTGACAATATTGATTTTTCAGTCCATGAGCAGGGGATATTTTCCCATTCCATTGTCTCTTAAAATTTTTAAAATTTCTTCCTCTTCCATCTCATTGTTTGTGTAAAGGAAGGCAATTGACATCTGTGCATTGATTTTATAACCTGCCATTTTACTGATTTATTGTTCCATTTAATTTTTAGTTTTCAGGGCCTCCCCTGGTGGCGCAGCGGTTGAACGCTGGGCTGCAAAGCTGCCTGCAGCCTCTGCAGAGCTGGTTCGATCCCCAGCCACAGGCGAGGGTCCCACATGGCGTGACAGGCCTCTCCTGCCGCCCTCTGCTCCCCTCGGCAGTGTGTTTCGTCGGTCTGCCTGTTCTGCTCCCCGCTCTGGCTCTGGTGAGTTCTCTCACCCTCCCGTGCTTCTGACTGTACCCAGTGCTTGTATAAATAAATAAATCTTAAAAAAAAAAAAGAATTTCCTCTTAAAAAAATTGTTAATTAAAAAAAAAAAAAAGAATCATCCCATTTAAAAAAAAATAATAATTTTTAGTTTTCATCTTTAGACATTTTGCTCTTAGGATACCATTCTCTCCTTGCCAATAGTGATTCATCAGAAAAGTCAGATGTAATCCTGCCAGGGGTTCCTTTATAACTTCATTATTATGTCTTTGTCCTTAACTCTTGATATCCTTTGTCCTGAACTTTTGATGTCCTGTTTTAAGTCTCATTTTATATAGATAACTAGATGTTCTTTTAACTTCATGGATTTGCATGTTTACTTCCTTTACAGGACTTGTAAGTTTTGTTCTACTATGTCTTTAAATACTTTCTCTGTTTCTTTCTCTTTCTCTTTCCCTTATGGGATACACATTATTTTTATATTGCCTTTCCTCATAGAATCAGATAATTCTCAAAGCAATTCCTCATTATCTTCTTTCTATTTCTCTTTCTTTTTCCACCTGGAATTTTTGTGCATTATCATCTTTGAGGGCACAGATTGTTCTTCCATTTGGTCTATTCTACTTGCTTAGTTCTCTCCAGAATTTTTTTAATCCCTGATATTGGTCTATTTTACATCCTGCATGTTCCATAACCTAGAAGAGACGGACAAATTCCTAGAATCATATAATCACCCAGGACTCAATATGTAATAAATAGAAATCCTAAACAGAATAATTACAAGCAAGAAAATTGAAAAGTAAACAAACTATCCCCCCCAAAAAAAACTGAAATCCAAGACCAGAAAGGTTCACAAATGAGTTCTATCAAACCGTCAAGGATGGACTAATACTCATCCTGCTCAAACTGTTCCAAAAAATATATTTTCTGAAGCCAACATTATGTTAATACCAAAATGAAACCAAGACAACATAAAACATAAATAAAACTACAAATCCACTTCCTTAATGAACACAGAGGCAAAAACAGTCATTTAAGTTTCAGGAAAATGAATTCAACGATGCATTAAAAAGATTACACACCTTGATCAAGTGGAATTTATAACAGGTACTCAGATGTGGTTTGACATCTGAAAATCAATAAATGTAATTCATCACATCAAAAAAAAAGATAAAAACCACATGATTCTATCAGTAGATGCCAAGAAAACATTTGATAAGATTAAACATAAATTCATGATGAAAACCCTTGAAAAACTTTGAATAAACTGAATATATCTTAACATAATGGAAGCCACATATGAAAAACCCACAGCTGATAACATTCTCAATGTTGAAAAACTGAAAACCTTTCACTAAGATCTGGTATAATACATAGATGTTCACTATCACCATCACTGCTGAATATGGTATTGGAATTTCTAATTGGAGCAATTTGGCAAAAGAATGATATACATATTTAAAACAAATCCACATTGAGAAATAAGTAAAGCTATCATTATTTGTAGATGACATGATAATACACATAGAGAACCCTAATGACTCCACTGAAAATCTAATTGAAACAATAAATCAGTTCAGCAAAGTAGGAGGTTATAAAATCAATTCAGAAAATGCAGTTGCCTTCTTAATGTAAACAATGAGCTAGAAGAGAAAGAAATTAACACCTAGGAATAAACTTTAACTAAGGAAATGAAGGACCTATATAAAGAAAACTATAAGACTGTTAAAATAAATGGAAGACCACATAAAAAAAATTGGAAGAATCAACAACACTAAAAGAGGCCATCCTACCCAAAGCAATAGAAATTCAATGCAATCTCCATGAAAATTTAAATAAAAAAATAGATAAATAAATAAATAAGAAAATTTAAATAGCATTCTTCAAAGAAACGGAATAAACATTATTGAAATTCATAATGAACCAAAAAAGACCATGAATTGCCAAAGCATTCCAAACAAAAAAAGAGGGAGCATCACACTTCCAGATTTCAAAATACAATATGCAGCCATAATAATTAAAACAGCATGGTACAGCAAGAAAAACAAACACACAGACCAATGCAACAGAACTGTGACTCCTGAAATAAACCCACATCTATATAGAGAGTTAATCTTTGAAAAGGGAGCAAAGAGTATATAGTAGAGCAAGAAATGGTGCTGGGAAAACTGGACAGCAACATGCAAAAGAATAATCCTAGACCACTATTTCACACCACACACAAAAGTCAACTCAAAATGGATGAAAGAATTGGAAGACCTGAAATCCTAAAATACATAGAATAGGCAAACGGTTTCATGGCATAAGCTTCAGTTATGTCTTTTGCAAATTTGTCCCCAATGGCAAAGGAAGCAAAAGAGAATGTAAACATTTGGGACTACATCAAACTGAAATGCTTCTACATAGCAAAAGAAAGTATAATTTAAACAAAGAGATGCATTACTGAATGGCAGAAAATATTTGCGCACCATACGTCTGACAAATGCCTGATACTCAATATCTACAAAGAACACAAACAACTCAACAAAATGAAAACAAACAACCTAATCAAAAAATGGGCAGAAGAGCTAAGTAGTTTTCCAAGGAAGACATGTAAATGGCCAACAGGCATATGAAAAAAAAATCCATCATTAATTATCAGTGGGGAAATGCAAATCAATACCACAATGAGATATACCCTCACTCCTGTGAGAATGGGCCATATCAAAAAGGTCAGAAACAATAAGTGCTAGTGAGGATGTGGAGATAAAGGAACTCTCTTATGCTGTTGGTGGGAATGTAGACTGGTTCATCCCTTATGGGAAAATTATGCAAATTCCTCAAAAGACTAAAAATGGATCTCCCATGTGAACCAGCACATAGATATCCTAGATATCAATCCAAAAGACACCTAAACTAAACACTAATTTGAAAGGAAACTTTCACTCCCATGTTCACAGCAGCACTGTTTGTCATAGACAATATATTGATCAACTTAAATGACCAAAAATATATGAGTAGGTCAAGAAGATATCATATGTGTGTTTATGTGTGTCTCTCTCTGTGTATATATGATCATGGAATACTTTTCAGTGATCAAAAAAGTCAAACTCATGCTTTATGCGGCAATATGGTGCTGGAAGGGTAAGTTATGATGAGCAAAATAAGTCAGAAGGAAAAAGGAAAGGACCAGATGACTATAGCTTATAGAAATAATAAGATCTTAGACATGGTAACTTTTTGCCTACACCTTTCTAAAATATACAAGAGTATATATTAAATGATTAAAAACATTATGTGCTAATATATTAATCCTTAGACAAAGCATATGGCCAAATTAACAATTTTTGTTTAGATGTTTAAATTTTAAACATTGTTTAAAATATCTATTATTTCTTTCGTATATGTCAAAAAGTCATGCTTCACTTTTTGTGACATAATGGTCAACTTATTTGAAAAAAATATTTCACACGATGTAATACTTTTCAGCAATTAAGAAGGAAAAACGCATACTATTCTTGTTAGGGGGAAAAGGATGTCCTAAAGCTAATTCCATACAGGCTTTGTGGACTCCACCCCCACCCCAGGCCAAAGCCAAAGACACTGGGAACTCCAAATCCCATCACCACCAAAGGGAAGGTGGCTGGGACCTGAGGGTGGGGTTAAGCAGCCAAATTGGTATAAAGCCAGACACGTGGACTTTGGAGGGGGCCCCCATTTTGGCTCTCCACCAGCTCTCAGCGTCTGGCCAGCTCGGAGAGTGCTTTTTGGGTTTCCAGGTCGGCGGATCGGGTAGGACGCATTAAAGACTTTATTTCCCTATTTTCTCCCTGAGTTGTACATTTTCTTTATTTCCTTTTCCCTTGTAAATAAACCTTTTATTAACCTTTTGTGTATGCCTTTAGTGGAGTATTAATAAGTCCCTTGTAAGCGCGCAGGTGAGGACCCACAACCAGGCAACCCGTTCAATATCGGGGCTGTCCTATAACATTCTGGCAACACAGATGGAGCTGGAAATGGTTATGCTAAGTGAAATAAGTCAGAAGGAGAAAGACAAACCTAAGATGGTTTCACTTGTAAGTGAAATATAGAGAAACTAAACAAGCAGGCAAAGCGAAATTCAAAAGCCAAAGAAAACTATCGGATGGTTTCACTTATAGCAGGAATATAGAGAACCAAATAAGACATCAGTGTAAAAATAAAATAGCAGTACAAAACACAACAAAGCAAAAACGGACAATTATAAATCAGAGACATACTGCAGAGGAGGAGGGAGAGGGGTCAGATGGAGGGAGGGAGGAAGGAGCACAGGGGACTGAGGTGATGGTGCACGGGTGCATTGGTAAAGGAAACTCTATGGGGACTGCACCTCAGGGGGCGGGGGAAGTAAATATTGTTTAAAAATGAACAATGTTGTAAACAATAAATAAACCATAAAAAACTAAAAAAAAAAATTAAAAAAACAAATTATTACACTGGAATCTGAAAAATAAAACAACCCTTGAAATCTGAGTATAGAACTCTGGAAGGGGAGAGGAAGGAACGAGAACAAACTGGAGAGGCAGCAGAAATTTCTAATGTGGTGCACTGCAGGTACTTTGGTGGTGGGTGCACTATGGTAACACTTGTGACTGAAGGGTGCATAGCTTCCACATTTCCAGTAGATGGTGCTATATGACATGGTGAACTAATCTGCAGTTGCTTTTTCTTAGGTCGGGGAGAATTCCACAGGTGCGATGTGTGGGGTTGGGTTGGTGCCTATGATATCGCTCATAATGCTCCTCTGATTTTCAGACCCAAGTCACTGCAGTCTTCAGGCAGGGATTTCAATGTACCTTCTCAGCAGTGCTTTAAAGAGCAGTCTCACTGAATCTGCAGGAGCCCAGAGGGAGATAGGGGAGTGAGTTGTACCTTTCTGTGTTTTGTCTTCTTCACTAGAGGCCTCCCTACCCCAGCACATTCACATATATCTCCCCAGAATTAGGTACACACTAAGCACCTCTGCCCTCCCCCAGACCACCCTATTGCAGGAGCTAGGGTTTGAAACACAGTCCCCTCCCTAACTACATTCTCCAGGTGACTCACCATGCCACTCACCTTTGTCTTTGTATAGCAAAGTTCTTCAGTGTCTCTTTTGCTATGTGATTGGTGTTGGTCTGCAACATCGAGGACATGCTGTAGTTTTACCATAAGTCACTGGATCCTCTAAGTCCATTGTCTGTCTGGCCTACTTCAAATCACCCTCCCAAGAGAAATCAGGGAATCTCCTCTGATGTCATCTTTCCCTCTCCCTTTAATTTTTTTTTAAAGATTTATTTATTTATTTTATACAAGCACTGGGTACAGTCAGAAGCGCGGGAAGGCAAGAGAATTCAACAGAGCCAGAGCAGAGAGCAGAGCAGGCAGACTGACGAAGTACACTGTTGAGGGGAGCGGCAGGTGGCAGGAGAGGTCTGTGTGCCATGTGGGACCCTCACCTGATGGTTGGGGATCGAACCAGTGCTGCAGAGGCTGCGGGCAGCTTCACAACCCAGCACTCGACAGCTATGCCACCAGGGAGGCCCTCCCTTTATTTTTTTTAACCCGCAATGATTATGTGGAGATTGTGAAACAGTGTGTATTTGTTCAGCCTCAATATCAGGCAGCACATGTCTCTGATGGCAGTGATCAATAACACAAGTAACACATATTCAAAAAGAATTTGCAGTATGAATCTATACTGTCTCCTGCTATCATTTAAAATGGATCTTTAGCCAGCTAAAGCTTGGACGTTACCAAACTAGACATTTATGAGCCAGATACAGAATACAGACTATATATATAAAAGATCATATGACATTCACAAAAAACACAAGGATTTCCAGGAACTTACAATAGCAGTTTACAGTTAAAAAACAAGGAAATCATTTGAAATGTAGTATTTTACTATATTATTGCCATGAAGTTTGTAAATGTGTTTTTTATGTGTAAACTTCAGATATAATAAAGAGGTTTTTAGTTTGTATGTTTTGCTTTTGTGTATTTTAATAGAGGATATTCCCCTTTAATAACTTTTTTTAAGATTTAGTTTTTATATTCCCCATATAATTGCATCCCCCTTATTTTAACCCCAATCCCTCCTCTCCCCGCCCCCCCATAGTGTGTCTCAGATTTATAGTTGCTTGTTGATTTTGATTTTTTTCTTTTTTATAGTTATTCTTTTTCCTGTTCCCTTATTTAGGCTTTCTAGATTCCTGCTATGAGTGAGACCATCCAGTATTTTTCTTTTTATTTCTGGCTTATTTTGCTGAGCATGATCCCTTACAGCTCCATCCATGTTGCTGCAAATTGCATGAGTTTATCTTTTTTGATTGCTGAGTAATATTCCATTGTGTATATATACCACATCTTCTTGATCCAGTCATCTATTTTGGGGCATTTGGGTTGTGGAAAGCTGTTTGGAGATTCCTCAACCTACTAAAGATAGAGATTCCATATGATCCAGCAATTCCACTCCTAGGTATTTACCCAAATGACACAGAAACATCAATTCAAAAGGGCACCTGCACCCCTATGTTTATAGCAGCATTATTTACAATAGCTAAGCTAATAACTTTTATTTGGAAAAGTAATCAGCCTAGATTTTATTGGATGCCAAAGAAGATAAAGATCAGAAGAATAACATTTCCATTTAGAAGGTAAAATCAATAAAAATTACTAATTAATTAGAACTCCAATTGCAGGGCTAGCATAAATAGGCACTATTATTTCAGTGATGCTGCTATTATTCACAACATCTTGCTGTTTCTCTTTCAGACTGATTTTTAGCCCTAGCTTGTAAACTATCTATAAGACCAGTGTTATTATTTTACTGATTGATTGACCACACATTTATCAGGTTTTTAAAACTCTACCAAATTCTTGTTTTTCACTGAGTACCTATAAATGTTTGATGATTTTCCTTGATGACTATATTAAAGCTATAGCTAATTTCAAACATTTTATTTTCTCTTTAATATATATGCTCACTCCAATATTTCTCTTAGTGATTTACAAACGTGATCCTTTATTTTTAGCAAAATTTACAAGATATAGTTCATAATAAGGGGAGTTTAATGGAGTAGAAAGAGCCCCAGACTGTGAATTGAGTGATCCACATTCCAGCTCTAGTTCTAGTTCATATAAATCTAGGTAATTAAGACTCACTTCACTTCACCTTTTTCATCTATCAAATGACACAGTTGGTTTGGCCTATGATCCCTTCTGAATATCCTTTCCCTATCTAAAATTCTATAGCTTTCATAGAAATAGGTTAACTCTAGACACAACCCCAATTAATTTAAGATGTACAATCAGATGAAATATGTACTTAAAATTAATATTTTTACTGTATAAATAGAAGATCGTGATGACAATAGAAAATTACTCCGTCAGTTGTAGTAACTGAATATAACTGTTTAGTTAATGGGGTGATCATATACTTAAATTGAGTTACACTTTCTAATTTTCCACTGTTTGAAAATAACAGATGTTTCCACATGAATACTACATAGCTCTTCTTCATAGTCTATGAGTTGCTATACTGGCAACATCTAGGTGAGGAATGATGATGTTAAGGAATCATAACATCTACTTAGTAAGTCAGTAATTATGTGCTCATATATATATATATATATATATATATATATATATATAAAATGGTGAATGAATCTCACCCTGAATCTCTTCGAAACTATGCTTCAGTGAAATTTACCCTGAACAAGGGAGAAACCACAGTGGAGAATTATGGCAGCAATTAAGGAAAAATGCTATCACCTAATGAACACATGCTTCACATGGCACTGGCAGTAAATGAACATGCATGTTTGATCACTGTCAGAAATTCAGCCTAAACCCAGAATAATCTATCCAGATGTGAAAGTAATATAATCCTGATTACACTATAAATAACATTAGTAGCATTCAAGATAAAAATGTATAGGGCCTCCCCGGTGGCGCAGCGGTTGAGCGCTGGGTTGCGAAGCTGCCCGCAGCCTCTGCAGCGCCGGTTCGATCCCCGGCTGCTCCCCGGCCACTGGAGGAGGGTCCCACATGGTGCGCAGACCTCTCCTGCCGCCCGCTGCTCCCCTCAGCAGTGTACTTCGGTCCTTCTGCCTGCTCTGCTTCCCGCTCTGGCTCTGGTGAATTCTCTCACCCTCCCGCGCTTCTGACTGTACCCAGTGCATGTATAAACAAAACAAACAAACAAATAAATAAATAAAGCATGCCTCTATAAAAAAAAAAAAAAAAAAAAAAACAAGATAAAAATGTATATAGAAGAGTTACCAATTTTTTTTATCTTGTAATATTTATTTATCTAATGAAATGTTATTTTTTTCATACTTGTTACTTTTTTATAAAAGATTTATTTATTTATGCATACAAGAGCTGGGGTATAGGCCAGAGGTGCAGGGGGTGAGAGGATTCACCAGAGACATAGTGGGGAATAGAACAGGCAGACTGACTGAAATACACTGCAGGGGAGCAGTGAGTTAGGAGATGTCTGCTGCGCCATGTGGGTACCTTCCCAGCCGGGGATCGAACTTGTGCTGCAGTGGCTGCAGATAGCTTCATAGGTTGCGTCTTAACCCTTGTGCCGACAGGGAGGCCCCATCCTTGTTATTTTTTTGACAATACAGGATTTCTCCCCTCAGGTGTGTTCAGCGTAGTTCTCCCACCATCATAGTCCTTCACCAAAATCCATTGTGCTTCTCCCCTCCATTATCCACTGTCTCCTACTTCATCGCCCTCATCCAGTCCTCTTGAATGCCTCATTCTATGGTCAGCTTTCAAGGATTGGTCTTAAAGTTTGTCATTTTCTGACCCTTTGTTTGGTTTCTCTCTATTCCACATGTAAGTGAAACCACCTTGTATTTATCTTTCACTTCCAGTTTATTTCGCTTAGCATAATCTCTCCCAGCTTCATCCAAGTTGCCAGAAATGGCATCAGTTTGTCTTTTTTGGTTGCTAAGTAGTATTCTATTGTGTATCTATAGCACATCTTCTTGATCCATTCACCTGTTTTGGGGCATTTAAGTTGTTTCCATATCTTCGCTATTGTAAATTGTGCTTCTATAAATATAGGGGTGCAGATTTCCTTTCAATTAGTGTGTTTGTGTTCTTTGGGTAGATTCCTAGGAGTGGGATTGCTGGTTAACGAGACAGATCCCATTCTAGTATTTTCATTGGGTTCCTTTTTCCTCCACATCCTCGCCAACATTGTTTCTGTTTTTTTTTTTTTTTTTTGGTTGTTTGTTTTTTAATATGGGCCATTCTCACTGGTGTGAGATGGTTTCTCATTACAACAAGACAAACTGAATTTCTATAATGAATTCAATCTAACATCTGGTCTTTCAACGTACTTGATGCAAGACCATCTTGAAAATTGACCTTGTCTGAATACACATTTAAAATGAAATAGCTATTTGTGCTTCTTAGGACTTAGTGCAGACTAACTCCCAATGCCAAAGTGGCATATTGATTTTTTTAAAGATTTATTTATTTATACAAAAACTGGGGTACAGGCCAGAGGCGCGGGAGGGTGAGAGAATTCACCAGAGACAGAGTGGGGAGCAGAACAGGCAGACAAACCTGCTAAGGAAAGCAGGCAGACATTGCTGAGGAAAGCAGCTGGCGAGGCAGAAGAGGTATGCGTCACCATGTGGGATTCTCCCTGGTCGGCGAGAATCAAACCTGCGCTGCAGAGGCTGCAGACAGCTTCACAGTGCGGTGCTCAACCTGCTGTGCCACCAGGGAGGCCGCATATTAATTATTTTGAACAAAAGTTGCTGGAGAAACAGCTGGTGCAGGAAAAATAATACTCTGTCTATTCTGTCCATTCTGAATATTCTGTCCATTTTGAAATCACGGAGTAAATTTCCCATGTAAAAGGTACCTTCCATGCATTAGGAGGTAGAAAGATATCCTTATTACCAGACAAAGTGAATTCAGGAAAGAGAAATACGTGTACACCAAATACGAAGTCTTACCTTTGCTAATTAATACTCAAAGCTAAAGATTGTTTTATTTTTCTTGTCAGTTCTTCACAAATCTATTGTTTCTTTGCCTAAAAGATATACGAATTGACTGATTCATATTGCAAGTCCTATATTCATGAAACTGCCATATGAAACTAAATTGTTTTTTTTCCTCCTATAAATTTGTCTTGTATAAACTTGATTATAAGAACAACCAAAACAACCAAGAGAAGTAAGGGGAAATTTCCTCCTCTTCAACAAGCAAACAACTCTTCCATAGACACAGGACCCAGGCCAGCAACAATGCTCTTTGCAGGTAATGTCAGAGCATGGTCAGAGGGAAGGTCTATGTAGGCCTTGATGTTTGCAGAGGTCTCAGAGGTCTGTGGAGGTCTGCAAAGATCTACGATACCTGCCAGGTCTTGATGTCCACAAAGATTGTCTGCTTAAAACTTCTCTTCTGAAGCTGTCTCATGAATTCTCTTCTGAAACCATCTGCTGAATGAAACAAGCTGGCTCCCGCCTTGCTTTATATTCTCTTCATGATCCCCGCCTTTCAAGCCTGATTGGACCACTTTCAATGCAAACAATTTGTGCCAGTTAAGCACCAACCAGCTTGTTCCGTTTTCAATTCTTCAATGTACTCGAAACCTTGAATGAACTGGAGAGCTTGAACCTGATTGATCCATTGAGCTCTAACCTGACTGGTCCATTTTTAGTCACAATGCACTTTTGAAATCCCCGGTGCCTGCTCAGACCTGACCCACACTATAGTCAGGGCAGGTTCCTTGGCAGTGCACTCAGGAGAAC
>NW_023601543.1:38004537-38028924 GCF_014898055.3 Talpa occidentalis
AACTGGTCCAACCACTATGGAGAGCTGTGTGGAGATTTCTGGACCTACTAAACATAGAGCTTCCATATGATCCAGCAATTCCACTCCTAGGTATTTACCCAAAGGACACAGAAACATTAATTCCAAAGAGCACCTGCACCCCTATGTTTATAGCAGCACTATTTACAATAGCTAAGCTATAGAAACAACCAAATGCCCCAAATAGATGACTGGATCAAGAAGATGTGGTACATATACACAATGGACTATTACTCAGCATTCAAAAAAGATAAACACATGCAATTTGCAGCAACATGGATGGAGCTGTAAGGGATCATACCTAGCGACATAAGCCAGAAAGAAAAAGAAAAATACCGGATGGTCTCTCTCATAGCAGGAATTTAGAAAATATAAATAAGGGACCAGGAGAAAGACTAATTATAATAAAGTGAAAATCAAAATCAACAAGCAACTGTAAACAGGAGACACACTGGGGTGGGGGTAGGAAGAATTGTTCTACTTGTCAGATATATAATTTGAAATTGCTATAATAAAGAAAAGTGAAGAGCAGAGAGAAAACAAGAAAAGAGAATCAAAGATACAAAAGAAAAACCCGAAAAACAAAATGAATGTCCTGAGAAACTGTTTGATGCTATTTAAACTATACATATTTGACAATACATAGTAGAACCATCAAGATCTTTTATTTCTGAAAATGTGAGTGGAAATTGATAGAAAATAGCTGGACTTTTTAAGCTACATCTATTAGAAGGGTTATATGATTTCTACATTTTGTCTTTTAAGGTAGTAAATTTACCTTTGTTCACTAGGAAGTTGTCACCAAGGTCTCCAGGATCCCAAGACTTTGCACTACTTTGGCATAATGATGAATCTACAAGTTCTCTATGAAGCATCTATTTTGTGCTTGCTCAAAATTGATTAAGTAAATGTGAGTTCTTATTCCCTTGGAAAGTTAAAACTTCTTATGATTTCAGTCATTAATTTTTCACAAAAAAATTCTAAATTGTCATCACTAACTTCAATAGGGAAGGAAAAATAATTTTTCCTCTAGCTTCTTGGTGAAGACACACAGTATAATAATAAAAGACAGATTAACAAAAGGAAATTTCATTTATCTGAATTAAATTCTTGTAAGGACCCCAAAGATAAGTGGTGCAAAGAAATGACCAAAGCAGTGGTTTTATATATTTTGGACAAAGAAGCAATAAATTTGTGAACAATAACAAGAAAAAAAAATTTACTTGGAGCAGACTCCCTGATGGCACAGGGGTTAAAAACACAGTGTTGTCAAGCTATCACCAGCTACTGCAAACTGAGTTTGATCCCCCGACGGCCAGGGAGCTACCCACATGGTGCAACAGACCACTCCTGTCTCACCTGCTGCTCACCTCAGCAGCGTATTTCAATAGATCTGCCTGTTCTGCTCCCCACTCTGTCTCTGGTGAATCCTCTCACCCCCCACACCTCTAGCCTATACCCCAGCTCTTGTATGCATAAATAAATAAATCTTTTAAAAAATAAATAAATCATTCTAAAAAATTTACTTGGAGTAATAAACTAGTAAAGAAGTAGAAAGTTTTGTTTTTACAATCCTGTATTCTTTTTCTCTGATATAAGGCTGTTTGTCTACTTCCTGGTATAGGACAATAACTTTTATATAGAAGATTTATCTCCTGCTTGCAAAGACACAAAGGAGAGTCAGTGTTGTTCTTCATGCACTGGCTGTTTCTCAAGTAACTTTAATTCAAAATGATCAATATGCCAAAGTGGCATATTTCAGGGTGGCCTGCCCTGCATCCCATCCCATCACAGGAGAAAATACTGAGATCAATAAGTCATTCATTCTGCAAACATTTATTGAATGTCCTCAATGCACTCATTGTTCTCAGTTCAGGAGATACAGAAGTGAATATGACCAGTTTCCTGATGGAGTGAAATTCACAGCCATTCAAGAGAGAAAGGCATGGAAATTTAAAGATATTATGCAATGCAAATAAATTTTTAAAGGAGATATTGCTGACATTAGAGTCTACCGAATAACAAAAGAAGCAGCAAGAAAATCTGAGTGATTAGATTTCAAGAGATTAATTGATATAACCATTCCTAATTTCAGAGATCATCTTGAGATTTTTAAAGTTGTTAACTATGGGTAAATGTCCGAAGGTGGTGAATTACAATGGGAAAAATGAGTAACTATATATATATATATAATATATATATATATATATATCCACCATTTATAGTATTTAGTATGTTCTGGAAATCATACTAAGGAATATATACATAATTAAAAGTATACAAACAAAATTTCTTTGATTCAAAATATTGACATATAGATTTTAAAAATATATATGCCTAGAGATGATAATAGACTTTAAATCTGAAAACATTTTCGTACATGGTGACACAGCTAGTAAGTTATTGAGCCTCCAACAGAGTTCTTTGATTGTACCCCAAATATATATTCTCAAACTCTGAATGATATTGCATATAATAATTACTATATATTTCAAGATCTAATAAAATAATTATTTTTGCCTGTGCACTTTGCTTAACAGGTTCATAAGTGAAAACCTGTATTCACACAAAGAAGACATGATTCAGTTTTCTCAGACCCTACTCAAATTCACCTCACTTTTTCAAACAAAACAAGGAACCAGGTTGAATCTTTTTCACATAGAAACTTCTTATTCTATTAACTAACATAATTAACATATCATGAGAATTTCTTTGCTTCTCAAGTAAATATTCTGTTTTAGAGAATTTAGGTTACAATTTTTATAGATTAGCTTAATCTATTTGCATGGCAGAGTGCAGGACTTGCAGCCGTGGAGCACCATTAACACTCTTTTTTCATTGGACTGAATGATTTGGAGATGGAGAAAGAAGTGTGTATGTATATTCAAGTGATTATGCTAAGGAAAGTAATTTAGTGAAAGATGGTTACCAAAAGGTTGCATTAATTTGTGGAATATAAATAAACAAATAAAACAAACTGTGAAAGTACAGCAGAAATAATTCTTAGACTCTGTAAAATATGCTGGTTACCCACAGGAATAGGGGGTGAAGAAGGTAGGAATATAGGTATGAAGGGGACAGGACATAGGACATTGTTGCTGGAATTTGGTGGAGGATTGAAACAGGGTCCCTGCCACCTGAGTAGCCTGGCGTGGTGACTTTGATGCCTGAGGGCACTGCCTGTTGGCAGTCCCCAAGTTTCCCTCCCATCCCCCAACCTGGATGAGACAGCCCACCTGGGCTCTGGTAGAGAGGCTTGGCAGCTAGTCCCAGCACATGCAGTCTGCAGGCTAGCACCACACTCCAACAACAGTGTCGTGGGCTTGGTGGTTTCCTCCTCAGGCTGCTCCAGTGGTAGCAGTGGTGATTGCCCCACTGCAGAGCATGCCAGTGCCAGGCCTCCAGCAGTGGAGGCATCCCCTCACCCCTGTTCGGGGTCACTGAGAGGAGCATCGCGCCCCAGTGAGCCAGCTCTGGCCACGGTTCTCCTGAGTGCACTGCCAAGGAACCTGCCCTGACTATAGTGTGGGTCAGGTCTGAGCAGGCACCGGGGATTTCAAAAGTGCATTGTGACTAAAAATGGACCAGTCAGGTTAGAGCTCAATGGATCAATCAGGTTCAAGCTCTCCAGTTCATTCAAGGTTTCGAGTACATTGAAGAATTGAAAACGGAACAAGCTGGTTGGTGCTTAACTGGCACCAAATTGTTTGCATTGAAAGTGGTCCAATCAGGCTTGAAAGGCGGGGATCATGAAGAGAATATAAAGCAAGGCGGGAGCCAGCTTGTTTCATTCAGCAGATGGTTTCAGAAGAGAATTCATGAGACAGCTTCAGAAGAGAAGTTTTAAGCAGACAATCTTTGTGGACATCAAGACCTGGCAGGTATCGTAGATCTTTGCAGACCTCCACAGACCTCTGAGACCTCTGCAAACATCAAGGCCTACATAGACCTTCCCTCTGACCATGCTCTGACATTACCTGCAAAGAGCATTGTTGCTGGCCTGGGTCCTGTGTCTATGGAAGAGTTGTTTGCTTGTTGAAGAGGAGGAAATTTCCCCTTACTTCTCTTTTGTTGTTTTGGTTGTTCTTATAATCAAGTTTATACAAGACAAATTTATAGGAGGAAAAAAACAATTTAGTTTCATATGGCAGTTTCATGAATATAGGACTTGCAATATGAATCAGTCAATTCGTATATCTTTTAGGCAAAGAAACAATAGATTTGTGAAGAACTGACAAGAAAAATAAAACAATCTTTAGCTTTGAGTATTAATTAGCAAAGGTAAGACTTCGTATTTGGTGTACACGTATTTCTCTTTCCTGAATTCACTTTGTCTGGTAATAAGGATATCTTTCTACCTCCTAATGCATGGAAGGTACCTTTTACATGGGAAATTTACTCCGTGATTTCAAAATGGACAGAATATTCAGAATGGACAGAATAGACAGAGTATTATTTTTCCTGCACCAGCTGTTTCTCCAGCAACTTTTGTTCAAAATAATTAATATGCGGCCTCCCTGGTGGCACAGCAGGTTGAGCACCGCACTGTGAAGCTGTCTGCAGCCTCTGCAGCGCAGGTTTGATTCTCGGCCGACCAGGGAGAATCCCACATGGTGACGCATACCTCTTCTGCCTCGCCAGCTGCTTTCCTCAGCAATGTCTGCCTGCTTTCCTTAGCAGGTTTGTCTGCCTGTTCTGCTCCCCACTCTGTCTCTGGTGAATTCTCTCACCCTCCCGCGCCTCTGGCCTGTACCCCAGTTTTTGTATAAATAAATAAATCTTTAAAAAAATCAATATGCCACTTTGGCATTTGGGAGTTAGTCTGCACTAAGTCCTAAGAAGCACAAATAGCTATTTCATTTTAAATGTGTATTCAGACAAGGTCAATTTTCAAGATGGTCTTGCATCAAGTACGTTGAAAGACCAGATGTTAAGATTGAATTCATTATAGAAATTCAGTTTGTCTTGTTGTAATGAGAAACCATCTCACACCAGTGAGAATGGCCCATATTAAAAACAAACAACCAAAAAAAAAAAAAAAACAGAAACAATGTTGGCGAGGATGTGGAGGAAAAAGGAACCCAATGAAAATACTAGAATGGGATCTGTCTCGTTAACCAGCAATCCCACTCCTAGGAATCTACCCAAAGAACACAAACACACTAATTTGAAAGGAAATCTGCACCCCTATATTTATAGAAGCACAATTTACAATAGCGAAGATATGGAAACAACTTAAATGCCCCAAAAACAGGTGAATGGATCAAGAAGATGTGCTATAGATACACAATAGAATACTACTTAGCAACCAAAAAAGACAAACTGATGCCATTTCTGGCAACTTGGATGAAGCTGGGAGAGATTATGCTAAGCGAAATAAACTGGAAGTGAAAGATAAATACAAGGTGGTTTCACTTACATGTGGAATAGAGAGAAACCAAACAAAGGGTCAGAAAATGACAAACTTTAAGACCAATCCTTGAAAGCTGACCATAGAATGAGGCATTCAAGAGGACTGGATGAGGGCGATGAAGTAGGAGACAGTGGATAATGGAGGGGAGAAGCACAATGGATTTTGGTGAAGGACTATGATGGTGGGAGAACTACGCTGAACACACCTGAGGGGAGAAATCCTGTATTGTCAAAAAAATAACAAGGATGGGGCCTCCCTGTCGGCACAAGGGGTTAAGACGCAACCTATGAAGCTATCTGCAGCCACTGCAGCACAAGTTCGATCCCCGGCTGGGAAGGTACCCACATGGCGCAGCAGACATCTCCTAACTCACTGCTCCCCTGCAGTGTATTTCAGTCAGTCTGCCTGTTCTATTCCCCACTATGTCTCTGGTGAATCCTCTCACCCCCTGCACCTCTGGCCTATACCCCAGCTCTTGTATGCATAAATAAATAAATCTTTTATAAAAAAGTAACAAGTATGAAAAAAATAACATTTCATTAGATAAATAAATATTACAAGATAAAAAAAATTGGTAACTCTTCTATATACATTTTTATCTTGTTTTTTTTTTTTTTTTTTTTATTAGAGGCATGCTTTATTTATTTATTTGTTGTTTGTTTTGTTTTATACATGCACTGGGTACAGTCAGAAGCGCGGGAGGGTGAGAGAATTCACCAGAGCCAGAGCGGGAAGCAGAGCAGGCAGAAGGACCGAAGTACACTGCTGAGGGGAGCAGCGGGCGGCAGGAGAGGTCTGCGCACCATGTGGGACCCTCCTCCAGTGGCCGGGGAGCAGCCGGGGATCGAACCGGCGCTGCAGAGGCTGCGGGCAGCTTCGCAACCAGCGCTCAACCGCTGCGCCACCGGGGAGGCCCTATACATTTTTATCTTGAATGCTACTAATGTTATTTATAGTGTAATCAGGATTATATTACTTTCACATCTGGATAGATTATTCTGGGTTTAGGCTGAATTTCTGACAGTGATCAAACATGCATGTTCATTTACTGCCAGTGCCATGTGAAGCATGTGTTCATTAGGTGATAGGCATTTTTCCTTAATTGCTGCCATAATTCTCCACTGTGGTTTCTCCCTTGTTCAGGGTAAATTTCACTGAAGCATAGTTTCGAAGAGATTCAGGGTGAGATTCATTCACCATTTTATATATATATATATATATATATATATATATATAATGAGCACATAATTACTGACTTACTAAGTAGATGTTATGATTCCTTAACATCATCATTCCTCACCTAGATGTTGCCAGTATAGCAACTCATAGACTATGAAGAAGAGCTATGTAGTATTCATGTGGAAACATCTGTTATTTTCAAACAGTGGAAAATTAGAAAGTGTAACTCAATTTAAGTATATGATCACCCCATTAACTAAACAGTTATATTCAGTTACTACAACTGACGGAGTAATTTTTATTGTCATCACGATCTTCTATTTATACAGTAAAAATATTAATTTTAAGGTACATATTTCATCTGATTGTACATCTTAAATTAATTGGGGTTGTGTCTAGAGTTAACCTATTTCTATGAAAGCTATAGAATTTTAGATAGGGAAAGGATATTCAGAAGGGATCATAGGCCAAACCAACTGTGTCATTTGATAGATGAAAAAGGTGAAGTGAAGTGAGTCTTAATTACCTAGATTTATATGAACTAGAACTAGAGCTGGAATGTGGATCACTCAATTCACAGTCTGGGGCTCTTTCTACTCCATTAAACTCCCCTTATTATGAACTATATCTTGTAAATTTTGCTAAAAATAAAGGATCACGTTTGTAATCACTAAGAGAAATATTGGAGTGAGCATATATATTAAAGAGAAAATAAAATGTTTGAAATTAGCTATAGCTTTAATATAGTCATCAAGGAAAATCATCAAACATTTATAGGTACTCAGTGAAAAACAAGAATTTGGTAGAGTTTTAAAAACCTGATAAATGTGTGGTCAATCAATCAGTAAAATAATAACACTGGTCTTATAGATAGTTTACAAGCTAGGGCTAAAAATCAGTCTGAAAGAGAAACAGCAAGATGTTGTGAATAATAGCAGCATCACTGAAATAATAGTGCCTATTTATGCTAGCCCTGCAATTGGAGTTCTAATTAATTAGTAATTTTTATTGATTTTACCTTCTAAATGGAAATGTTATTCTTCTGATCTTATCTTCTTTGGCATCCAATAAAATCTAGGCTGATTACTTTTCCAAAATAAAGTTATTAGCTTAGCTATTGTAAATAATGCTGCTATAAACATAGGGGTGCAGGTGCCCTTTTGAATTGATGTTTCTGTGTCATTTGGTAAATACCTAGGAGTGGAATTGCTGGATCATATGGAATCTCTATCTTTAGTAGGTTGAGGAATCTCCAAACAGCTTTCCACAACCCAAATGCCCCAAAATAGATGACTGGATCAAGAAGATGTGGTATATATACACAATGGAATATTACTCAGCAATCAAAAAAGATAAACTCATGCAATTTGCAGCAACATGGATGGAGCTGTAAGGGATCATGCTCAGCAAAATAAGCCAGAAATAAAAAGAAAAATACTGGATGGTCTCACTCATAGCAGGAATCTAGAAAGCCTAAATAAGGGAACAGGAAAAAGAATAACTATAAAAAAAAGAAAAAAATCAAAATCAACAAGCAACTATAAATCTGAGACACACTATGGGGGGGCGGGGAGAGGAGGGATTGGGGTTAAAATAAGGGATGCAATTATATGGGGAATATAAAAACTAAATCTTAAAAAAGTTATTAAAGGGGAATATCCTCTATTAAAATACACAAAAGCAAAACATACAAACTAAAACCTCTTTATTATATCTGAAGTTTACACATAAAAAACACATTTACAAACTTCATGCAATAATATAGTAAAATACTACATTTCAAATGATTTCCTTGTTTTTTAACTGTAAACTGCTATTGTAAGTTCCTGGAAATCCTTGTGTTTTTTGTGAATGTCATATGATCTTTTATATATATAGTCTGTATTCTGTATCTGGCTCATAAATGTCTAGTTTGGTAACGTCCAAGCTTTAGCTGGCTAAAGATCCATTTTAAATGATAGCAGGAGACAGTATAGATTCATACTGCAAATTCTTTTTGAATATGTGTTACTTGTGTTATTGATCACTGCCATCAGAGACATGTGCTGCCTGATATTGAGGCTGAACAAATACACACTGTTTCACAATCTCCACATAATCATTGCGGGTTAAAAAAAAATAAAGGGAGGGCCTCCCTGGTGGCATAGCTGTCGAGTGCTGGGTTGTGAAGCTGCCCGCAGCCTCTGCAGCACTGGTTCGATCCCCAACCATCAGGTGAGGGTCCCACATGGCACACAACCTCTCCTGCCACCTGCCGCTCCCCTCAACAGTGTACTTCGTCAGTCTGCCTGCTCTGCTCTCTGCTCTGGCTCTGTTGAATTCTCTTGCCTTCCCGCGCTTCTGACTGTACCCAGTGCTTGTATAAAATAAATAAATAAATCTTTAAAAAAAAATTAAAGGAGAGGGAAAGATGACATCAGAGGAGATTCCCTGGTTTCTCTTGGAGGGTGATTTGAAGTAGGCCAGACAGACAATGGACTTAGAGGATCCAGTGACTTATGGTAAAACTACAGCATGTCCTCGATGTTGCAGACCAACACCAATCACATAGCAAAAGAGACACTGAAGAACTTTGCTATACAAAGACAAAGGTGAGTGGCATGGTGAGTCACCTGGAGAATGTAGTTAGGGAGGGGACTGTGTTTCAAACCCTAGCTCCTGCAATAGGGTGGTCTGGGGGAGGGCAGAGGTGCTTAGTGTGTACCTAATTCTGGGGAGATATATGTGAATGTGCTGGGGTAGGGAGGCCTCTAGTGAAGAAGACAAAACACAGAAAGGTACAACTCACTCCCCTATCTCCCTCTGGGCTCCTGCAGATTCAGTGAGACTGCTCTTTAAAGCACTGCTGAGAAGGTACATTGAAATCCCTGCCTGAAGACTGCAGTGACTTGGGTCTGAAAATCAGAGGAGCATTATGAGCGATATCATAGGCACCAACCCAACCCCACACATCGCACCTGTGGAATTCTCCCCGACCTAAGAAAAAGCAACTGCAGATTAGTTCACCATGTCATATAGCACCATCTACTGGAAATGTGGAAGCTATGCACCCTTCAGTCACAAGTGTTACCATAGTGCACCCACCACCAAAGTACCTGCAGTGCACCACATTAGAAATTTCTGCTGCCTCTCCAGTTTGTTCTCGTTCCTTCCTCTCCCCTTCCAGAGTTCTATACTCAGATTTCAAGGGTTGTTTTATTTTTCAGATTCCAGTGTAATAATTTGTTTTTTTAATTTTTTTTTTTTAGTTTTTTATGTTTATTTATTGTTTACAACATTGTTCATTTTTAAACAATATTTACTTCCCCCCCCCCTGAGGTGCAGTCCCCATAGAGTTTCCTTTACCAATGCACCCGTGCACCATCACCTCAGTCCCCTGTGCTCCTTCCTCCCTCCCTCCATCTGACCCCTCTCCCTCCTCCTCTGCAGTATGTCTCTGATTTATAATTGTCCGTTTTTGCTTTGTTGTGTTTTGTACTGCTATTTTATTTTTACACTGATGTCTTATTTGGTTCTCTATATTCCTGCTATAAGTGAAACCATCCGATAGTTTTCTTTGGCTTTTGAATTTCGCTTTGCCTGCTTGTTTAGTTTCTCTATATTTCACTTACAAGTGAAACCATCTTAGTTTGTCTTTCTCCTTCTGACTTATTTCACTTAGCATAACCATTTCCAGCTCCATCTGTGTTGCCAGAATGTTATAGGACAGCCCCGATATTGAACGGGTTGCCTGGTTGTGGGTCCTCACCTGCGCGCTTACAAGGGACTTATTAATACTCCACTAAAGGCATACACAAAAGGTTAATAAAAGGTTTATTTACAAGGGAAAAGGAAATAAAGAAAATGTACAACTCAGGGAGAAAATAGGGAAATAAAGTCTTTAATGCGTCCTACCCGATCCGCCGACCTGGAAACCCAAAAAGCACTCTCCGAGCTGGCCAGACGCTGAGAGCTGGTGGAGAGCCAAAATGGGGGCCCCCTCCAAAGTCCACGTGTCTGGCTTTATACCAATTTGGCTGCTTAACCCACCCTCAGGTCCCAGCCACCTTCCCTTTGGTGGTGATGGGATTTGGAGTTCCCAGTGTCTTTGGCTTTGGCCTGGGTGGGGGTGGAGTCCACAAAGCCTGTATGGAATTAGCTTTAGGACATCCTTTTCCCCCTAACAAGAATAGTATGCGTTTTTCCTTCTTAATTGCTGAAAAGTATTACATCGTGTGAAATATTTTTTTCAAATAAGTTGACCATTATGTCACAAAAAGTGAAGCATGACTTTTTGACATATACGAAAGAAATAATAGATATTTTTAAACAATGTTTAAATTTAAACATCTAAACAAAAATTGTTAATTTGGCCATATGCTTTGTCTAAGGATTAATATATTAGCACATAATGTTTTTAATCATTTAATATATACTCTTGTATATTTTAGAAAGGTGTAGGCAAAAAGTTACCATGTCTAAGATCTTATTATTTCTATAAGCTATAGTCATCTGGTCCTTTCCTTTTTCCTTCTGACTTATTTTGCTCATCATAACTTACCCTTCCAGCACCATATTGCCGCATAAAGCATGAGTTTGACTTTTTTGATCACTGAAAAGTATTCCATGATCATATATACACAGAGAGAGACACACATAAACACACATATGATATCTTCTTGACCTACTCATATATTTTTGGTCATTTAAGTTGATCAATATATTGTCTATGACAAACAGTGCTGCTGTGAACATGGGAGTGAAAGTTTCCTTTCAAATTAGTGTTTAGTTTAGGTGTCTTTTGGATTGATATCTAGGATATCTATGTGCTGGTTCACATGGGAGATCCATTTTTAGTCTTTTGAGGAATTTGCATAATTTTCCCATAAGGGATGAACCAGTCTACATTCCCACCAACAGCATAAGAGAGTTCCTTTATCTCCACATCCTCACTAGCACTTATTGTTTCTGACCTTTTTGATATGGCCCATTCTCACAGGAGTGAGGGTATATCTCATTGTGGTATTGATTTGCATTTCCCCACTGATAATTAATGATGGATTTTTTTTTCATATGCCTGTTGGCCATTTACATGTCTTCCTTGGAAAACTACTTAGCTCTTCTGCCCATTTTTTGATTAGGTTGTTTGTTTTCATTTTGTTGAGTTGTTTGTGTTCTTTGTAGATATTGAGTATCAGGCATTTGTCAGACGTATGGTGCGCAAATATTTTCTGCCATTCAGTAATGCATCTCTTTGTTTAAATTATACTTTCTTTTGCTATGTAGAAGCATTTCAGTTTGATGTAGTCCCAAATGTTTACATTCTCTTTTGCTTCCTTTGCCATTGGGGACAAATTTGCAAAAGACATAACTGAAGCTTATGCCATGAAACCGTTTGCCTATTCTATGTATTTTAGGATTTCAGGTCTTCCAATTCTTTCATCCATTTTGAGTTGACTTTTGTGTGTGGTGTGAAATAGTGGTCTAGGATTATCTTTTGCATGTTGCTGTCCAGTTTTCCCAGCACCATTTCTTGCTCTACTATATACTCTTTGCTCCCTTTTCAAAGATTAACTCTCTATATAGATGTGGGTTTATTTCAGGAGTCACAGTTCTGTTGCATTGGTCTGTGTGTTTGTTTTTCTTGCTGTACCATGCTGTTTTAATTATTATGGCTGCATATTGTATTTTGAAATCTGGAAGTGTGATGCTCCCTCTTTTTTTGTTTGGAATGCTTTGGCAATTCATGGTCTTTTTTGGTTCATTATGAATTTCAATAATGTTTATTCCGTTTCTTTGAAGAATGCTATTTAATTTTCTTATTTATTTATTTATCTATTTTTTTATTTAAATTTTCATGGAGATTGCATTGAATTCTATTGCTTTGGGTAGGATGGCCTCTTTTAGTGTTGTTGATCTTCCAATTTTTTTTATGTGGTCTTCCATTTATTTTAACAGTCTTATAGTTTTCTTTATATAGGTCCTTCATTTCCTTAGTTAAAGTTTATTCCTAGGTGTTAATTTCTTTCTCTTCTAGCTCATTGTTTACATTAAGAAGGCAACTGCATTTTCTGAATTGATTTTATAACCTCCTACTTTGCTGAACTGATTTATTGTTTCAATTAGATTTTCAGTGGAGTCATTAGGGTTCTCTATGTGTATTATCATGTCATCTACAAATAATGATAGCTTTACTTATTTCTCAATGTGGATTTGTTTTAAATATGTATATCATTCTTTTGCCAAATTGCTCCAATTAGAAATTCCAATACCATATTCAGCAGTGATGGTGATAGTGAACATCTATGTATTATACCAGATCTTAGTGAAAGGTTTTCAGTTTTTCAACATTGAGAATGTTATCAGCTGTGGGTTTTTCATATGTGGCTTCCATTATGTTAAGATATATTCAGTTTATTCAAAGTTTTTCAAGGGTTTTCATCATGAATTTATGTTTAATCTTATCAAATGTTTTCTTGGCATCTACTGATAGAATCATGTGGTTTTTATCTTTTTTTTTGATGTGATGAATTACATTTATTGATTTTCAGATGTCAAACCACATCTGAGTACCTGTTATAAATTCCACTTGATCAAGGTGTGTAATCTTTTTAATGCATCGTTGAATTCATTTTCCTGAAACTTAAATGACTGTTTTTGCCTCTGTGTTCATTAAGGAAGTGGATTTGTAGTTTTATTTATGTTTTATGTTGTCTTGGTTTCATTTTGGTATTAACATAATGTTGGCTTCAGAAAATATATTTTTTGGAACAGTTTGAGCAGGATGAGTATTAGTCCATCCTTGACGGTTTGATAGAACTCATTTGTGAACCTTTCTGGTCTTGGATTTCAGTTTTTTTTGGGGGGGATAGTTTGTTTACTTTTCAATTTTCTTGCTTGTAATTATTCTGTTTAGGATTTCTATTTATTACATATTGAGTCCTGGGTGATTATATGATTCTAGGAATTTGTCCGTCTCTTCTAGGTTATGGAACATGCAGGATGTAAAATAGACCAATATCAGGGATTAAAAAAATTCTGGAGAGAACTAAGCAAGTAGAATAGACCAAATGGAAGAACAATCTGTGCCCTCAAAGATGATAATGCACAAAAATTCCAGGTGGAAAAAGAAAGAGAAATAGAAAGAAGATAATGAGGAATTGCTTTGAGAATTATCTGATTCTATGAGGAAAGGCAATATAAAAATAATGTGTATCCCATAAGGAAAGAGAAAGAGAAAGAAACAGAGAAAGTATTTAAAGACATAGTAGAACAAAACTTACAAGTCCTGTAAAGGAAGTAAACATGCAAATCCATGAAGTTAAAAGAACATCTAGTTATCTATATAAAATGAGACTTAAAACAGGACATCAAAAGTTCAGGACAAAGGATATCAAGAGTTAAGGACAAAGACATAATAATGAAGTTATAAAGGAACCCCTGGCAGGATTACATCTGACTTTTCTGATGAATCACTATTGGCAAGGAGAGAATGGTATCCTAAGAGCAAAATGTCTAAAGATGAAAACTAAAAATTATTATTTTTTTTTAAATGGGATGATTCTTTTTTTTTTTTTTAATTAACAATTTTTTAAGAGGAAATTCTTTTTTTTTTAAGATTTATTTATTTATACAAGCACTGGGTACAGTCAGAAGCACGGGAGGGTGAGAGAACTCACCAGAGCCAGAGCGGGGAGCAGAACAGGCAGACCGACGAAACACACTGCCGAGGGAGCAGAGGGCGGCAGGAGAGGCCTGTCACGCCATGTGGGACCCTCGCCTGTGGCTGGGGATCGAACCAGCTCTGCAGAGGCTGCAGGCAGCTTTGCAGCCCAGCGTTCAACCGCTGCGCCACCAGGGAGGCCCTGAAAACTAAAAATTAAATGGAACAATAAATCAGTAAAATGGCAGGTTATAAAATCAATGCACAGATGTCAATTGCCTTCCTTTACACAAACAATGAGATGGAAGAGGAAGAAATTTTAAAAATTTTAAGAGACAATGGAATGGAAAATATCCCCTGCTCATGGACTGAAAAATCAATATTGTCAAAATGGCCATTCTACCCAAAGCATTATATAAATTCAACAAAATCCCTAACAAAATTCAACTGCTTTCTTCAAAGACATGGAACAAACGTCACTGAATTTCACATGGAACCACAAAAGACCCCCAAAAGCCAATATTGTTTAAAAATGAACAATGATGTAAAAAATAAAAAAATAAAATAAAAATGGGAAGAATGGTTGTATTATACTTCTAGACTTCAAACTATAATTCAAAGTGATAATAAATAAAACAGAATGGCACTGGAACAAAAACAGACACACAGAACAATGGAATAGAATAGAGCACCCAAGGATAAACCACACCTATTTGGACAGTTGATCTATGTCAAAAGAGCCAAAACTATACACTGGAACAAAGAAAGCCTCTTCAATAAGTGGTGTTTAAAAAACTGGAAAGTAATATACAAAAGAATGAAAGTAGATTGCTATTTCATACTATACACAAAAATCATTATAAAATGGATAAAGATTTGGACATAAGATCTGAAATCAAAAAATATATAGAATAAAACACAAGCAAAACACTTCATAATGTATGCTTCAGGGACATCTTTATGGATTCATATCCAACAGCAAAGAAAACAAAGAACATAAACAAATGGGACTAATTTCAACTAAAAGCTTCTGCACAGTGAAAGAAACTACATACACCTAACAATGGGCTGATATCAAAGATTTACAAGAACTCATACACCTCTACAAAAAGAGAAAAGTTTTGTAATGATACTATTTCATTTGCAAAGTTCATACAAAACTCTGGCACTTGCCAATTTAACCATTCACAATCAGTAATATCCTAGAAAATCTACAAATAGATTATCTCTATTTTTATTGAGCAGAAATGAATCATGACTCAATGAAAGAGGTCCTCTTATAATGCTATCTAGTCTAACCACCAAAATAATATATTTAACTTGAAAAAAAATTTAAATAAAATAAATTTGGAAAAATACCCAGTAACTTAAAGAAATGTAATGCAAAATGTAGTAAAGAGAAGATGTAAATATGGGATAGTTGAGCATCATAAAGAACTTACTGTACAAGCTAATAATGAATAAAATAATGGCCTTTTAAGTTAAAATTTTCAGGAACAAAATGTAAAATCAAAGACCATTCAAATTTTATTCAATAAAATAGCCCAAAAAATTTAGGTGAACCAGTGTATCTTGCCATTGAATTGAGCTTGAAATGGAAATTTATGAGATTTTATAGCAACAACTTACAAGGTCAAACAGTAAAAGACTAGAATATATTACATTGATTTTTTTTTATACTAGAAATTATGAGTTACAAGTGGATATGTTTGCTGGTCAAATAAAGATGTGAAAATATCAAATTGACTTAAAACTAAGTTATTTTCACATTTTATGTCATAATATATTCATTGATTATATATACTTTCTCTAAGAACAGTACTCATGAAAAATGCAGACAGCCTCTGACATCCAGAATTAAGTTATTTTTATAGAATATGATAATTCAGAAACTTAATAGTTTAATATCCAGAATGTTTGATATATAAATGTAAAATAATAAATAATCCTTCATATAATAATTTCAAAATATAACTAAACCTATGACTACCCTTTGTAATCAGTTACTGGTGATGAATCTAACGTTGATTACATTAGGGTGTACTAGAATCAGAGTCAGGGATAGTACAAGATTCTCTAATTAGTTTGGAAACCTTGACACTATGAGTCCTCTATAACATGATAGTCAAACTTATTCCATAATGATATTCACAGGCTGTCTGATGCCAGATTTATATTTCTAAATGACATGTCATTTTATGGAAATATGATGATATTCACCTGATCTAGAGTATAAAATTATGCCTTCATGGAATATAGTGAACACAAGACTTTTGGGATTTTGATAAATTGTCTGTAAATGATTTATCTAAGCGACAGCAGTATTATTTGAGTACTCATATGTTCTAGCATTTTGATTGATTTCTGCTAAAAACAAGGTATGTAGATTATAGGAATAGATACTCTGTGGACTTCACTTTTACTGGAAGAAAGATAGCTAACCATTCAGTACAGATATTTATTCATGAATAAGCCAAGATTTATTTTTCATCCCATAAAGTCACCATTATAGTCAATAGATTTATTTTAATTTGAATGCCACAGCTTCATTGAAGGGCTGCAAACAACAAATTATGACATGGTCATTAATGTAATAGCTCTTTTATATTTCACACTAATCATCATCAACACTTTTGAAAAGGAAGTTATTCTTTTCTTTGAGGGACTTAACGAATGATCTTCATGAAAAGCTATTATTTCTAAATGTATCGTTAAATGTATCGGATAAGGAAAATTCCTATATTTTAATACCTCTATATTATGAATTTGAGAATTAAACAAAAATTAAGAGATTAAGGATTAATTCATTAAAAAGTTAAGGGCAAATGAGTTAAAGTCCATTTCCAAATTTACTAAAAGGATTCATATATTTTTAAGTTCACATAATTATTTTATATTCAGTTCTATCCAGAAATGTTAGAAATTGAAAAATATAAGTTGAAGTAGAAATAATTAAAATAATACTAAGAAAAAAATTTAATGCTCTTTTCCATTAAAGGTTAAATTTTCAGAGACCTTTTAAATAATTCTTTAAAAATTTAATTCTAATAATTTCACTTAAGGAAATATTTTATGGAGATTTTATAACATGATAGACAATAATAAGGCATGTGCTAATGTCGAAATTCTTGTGAATTCACTAAATTAAAAAGGCACAGTATATTTAATTGATGATATTTGATTGCCTGGTATGAACTACAGAGATGTAAAAACTGTTTTATAATCTAAACTTTGAAACTGTGAATTGAGAAAAAATTCAAAACCCAAATTGTAGTTCAACTTTAAACTTTTTTATCATAATACAGAATCACTAATGACCAAAAACAAACCTTAATCTCCTTTTGAGGCATTCTGATGTCTTAGAACTAATCTAAACAATAGAGCTTATTATTATTATTATTATTATTACATGATTATATAACTGTTATTAATATAACTGTTCTACTTATAAAACCTCAAGATGTGTGTGTGATAATATCAAATATTTGATCAGGATTTCAGTAATGGGGTGGTGGTGCTGGTGGTATTTTTATGAGCATTCAGAAAGGGACAAAAAGCAATGATATGTGTTCACTAAAGGAATGCTTACAAATCCATCCATTCCCCTTTATTTACCCCTATGAGGGTTCAATTTATTAGTGTCTAGAGGATTGGTGGTGAGAACATGGCGAGACTAATTACAGGTTTATTTTAGGGGATGTCTTTTAAGTACTTTTAATTAACTTACTAGTATAGGTGTCCTAAATGGGATTACATATATATATATAATTTAATACATTTCATTATTTTTGCATACATAAGCAAGTGAACAGAAAACTCCATACACATATATACACATATGCATACATACGCATATAGGTATGTGTGTGCATGTGTGTGTGTTCTATAGATAGGAGTATATGTATCTATGCTATAGTTGTATATATAACATATATGTATATATTTTTATATAGCTCCTATTTCTAACATTTGATACAACCTTCTATTCACTGAAAATTCAATTCTATTAGCATTTTTGATTCCATGATTAATGAGCACATGTTAATGCAAGATCAATTCACTTTTTGTCAAAAATAATTGTTATTTTTTATTTATAGATTCTATTATCTAGGTCTGATACTTTAAAAAATGTAATATACACACAGTAGACACATACTATACATATCACAAACACATTATATATATATATGGAAAGAGGGGTGGGGGAGGGCTCAAATGTCAGGAGCTGCCTAGGGTAAGGCCACTAGTTGTAATGTCCAGAATGGATTCTTCACATACACATATGACAACTGAACTGAAGTGGCTGAAACAGTAGACTCTTTGGTATTGCACTTTCCTTCTGTGCATCCCTTTCACATGGATAGCTTGAACTTCCTAAAAGTATGGCAGTCTCCCAGTAATCAAACTTGCTTCAAGGCAATTAAGTTTCCACAGAGTGAGTATTCCAAAGAGCAAGTCAGACGCTATAAGATTTGGTTATGCAAGATCTATGATACAAGATCTATGATATTCAAGATCTGTGTAGAGTACTACATAAGGGCCCGAATATCAGAAATTGAGGTCCATTGGGGAGGCTCTCCTAGCACGTTTGCTAAACATAGCAAACAAAATATAACTGCAGACAACAATGTTGCTACATCTGATGGTGTTATCATCATTAATGTATGTTATTTTTATATGTGCATACTTTGACATGTATATATTTTCTATATTATGCTCTAACATTTATGATAAGTATAGTTTATTTTTTACAAATTACCATTGTTGCTCATATTATATAACTTTTTATTTTTTGCAGTGTAGTGTAGATCTTAATAAATTCCAATTAAAAATATGCCCTCAGGATTTTCTAAAAGTGACTTGTATTTTCAATTTTCTAAGTCTATATTATTGAATAAATGTATGCTATCATTCACTGTTTCTGTCCACCAGAAACTTATATAAGTATACAATGTTATTATATTTATTCATGTTTGTTATTCAAAAATGAATCATTGTCAAATAATGGTTAAATAAATCCATGTTCAAATTATGATGACAATTTCCAATGTGCTCAAATGTATATGAAGGCTGACAGCATCCTGCTTTAGAACAGGTTAACTTTCGTTCTGAATGTGTCCTTTTAAAAAATATAATAGAAGCAAGTGCACTGCCTAGTAAGGAGGTTTATGCACATAACTGACTGTTCATGAAAGCCTGAAATTGTTCACAACTCAAGATCATGATAATGTGACTTCAGTAGATAGCTGAAATAATACATTTCCTAAATTGGATGCATTAAGCATTTATACAGATGACAGATGAAACCCTGTAATTTCCTTTCTTTTAGTCTCAGCGGCGTGTCACATTTCACTTGCCTGAAGGCTCTCAGAGAGCAGCAGTGATGGTGGACTTGGAGACCATGATACAGGCAGTCTTCCCAGCACATTTCATGCCTTACCACTTGGTTATCTTCAGGAAGAGTACTTTGATCATGCTGTACCCAACACCGCACTGAAGGGGATGGAAACTCTGATCCTGAATCTAGTAAGTGATACCTACCTATAATTCGGACTCACTGTGTTTTCAAGTGAAACTACTGTAATAATAATAATAGCATTTAATTATCCTATTATAGGCACTAGCTTATTTTTAATGGCAAATACATAGAATTCGATGAGTGGTATATGTGCAGTAGTTTATAATATTTGAAATATGTGGTCATAGCTACTCGAATAAAGTTTATTACAGTTATTTTTTAGGCATAGGTATATTTTCATATATGTGTATATATATATGCGTTTATGTATATATGTGTGTATGTGGGGGCCTCCCTGGTGGCACAGGAGTTAAAGTCTCAGAGCTGTCATGCTATCACCAGCCACTGTGGCTCGATTTCAATCCTGGCCAAGGAGCTAACCCACATGGTGCAACAGACCTTTCCTGTCTCTCCAGCTGCTCCCCTCAGCAGTGTATTTCAGTAGATCTGCCTGTTCTGCTCCCCACTCTGTTTCTGTTTATGGTGAATCCTCTCACCCTCCCCCTGACACCTCTGGCCTACACTCCGGTTCTTGTATGCATAAATAAACAAAAATAAACTATTAAAAATGTGTGCATGAATATACACATGTATGTGTGCATATACATGTATACACATGTTTGTATTATATGGTTATGTGTATATATATAAATATATAGTAAACCAACCACTTTATTTGATCATCTAATTCATTTTTGTAGTTATAAATTGTTTTCATAAGTTCATATGAATTATTTTAATAATTCATATAAATTATTTTCCAGATTTTATTTGTAATGCTTTTTAAGACACATTTATTCAGCATGATGATCAGACTAGTACATTCATCAATTAATAGCATGAATACAGAAATTTTTAAACTTGCATTAAAATGCTTTGTTGTAATGCTTTCCAAAGCACAGAAACTGAAATAACCTGTTAAACAATTAGTTATAAATACAGTCCTAGAGTTTCTTGCCCATACACACGAATATTGTTTAAAAAATATCTTCTTTATGGCAGCTAGTCCCTGCCACCATAATGTTTGACTGCTTTCACAAATCTGTTGTAAACTGTAGCTTCCTTGTAACTTCTCTGGCTCTGCTCTCCTGCCAAGCTCTGTTTCCTGGCAGTTTATTATAATCTTCTGCCATAACTGCTCCTGGGGAAACCACCATAGCCACTTTGATTTCGTAGTTTGGCAAAGTACTGGCCTACACAACCATAGGGACCAACCTTCTGTCTCCTAAGTTTCCTGCTTTCATGAATCCAAAATCTGAAGATTGATTGTTGTAATTGCCAAAATAATTATAGTTTCCACCTCCTCCAAAATTGCTCCCATCATTACCAAATCCATTATATCATCCCCACCACCACTATGGCTGCCACCAAAGCCACCTGGACCATTGAAGCTTCCCCCATGACCAAAGTTGTCATTCCCACCAAAACCACCTCCACAACTACCCCAAAAGTTTCCAGAACCACCCCTACCTCTTTGATGGGATGACACACTGGCTATCTCTTGCTTAAATAGGACTTTCCTTACTTCAGTGTTGAGACCATTCACTCCATGGTATTTCTGAATGACAGTTTTGTCTAAAGAATCATGGTTATCAAAGGTTGCAAAAGCAGAGCCTCTCTTCTTGCCACTGACTCAATCAGCTATGATTTCAATCACTCCAGTTTTCCCATACTGCTCAAAATAATCTCTTAGGTGATGTTTTTCAGTGTCTTCTTTAATGCCACCAACAAAAATCTTTTTCACAGTTAAGTGGGCACCATATCTTTGAGAATTGTCTCTTGACAAAGAGCTTTTTGGTTCTACAACTTTTTTCTTTATATTCAAAAGGATAGGTTCATTATATTGAAAAAGAAAGAAAAGGATGCTTGCACAGTCACAAGTGGACAGAAAGAGCTACAAAGGGGAAAGATTTGTGAAAAGAAACACCTGCATAGTACAGGTGGGCAGAGAGCTGCATTTTTGAAAGGGATAGTAACAAATAGGCACCCGCATACACACAGGCAAGCAATCTGGGGGAAGAGCTACCTGGTTCCACAACTCTTTCATCAATCTTGTGTGACCTTGCATTCATGGCTGCACCCACCTCTTGCACTGTGACATAATTGACCTGGTTCCACAACTCTTCCATCAATCTTGTATGACCTTGCATTCATGGCTGTACCCACCTCTTCCACTGTGACATAAGTGACAAATCCAAAGCTTCTGGATTGCTTGGTGTTTGGATCTATCATTATCACACAGTCTGTGAGCAGTCCTTATTGCTCAGAATGGCTTCTCATACTGTCACAGTTTTTTTTTTTACAAAGCTTAAACCTCTAATAAAGTTTTTCTGTAGCTGTTCTGGCTACTTGGGAGTTTTCTAAGTTAGACATAATGGCAGTGGAAGGAGAAACTTTTACAGTACTTATACAGTATATTCCATGGGCATCATACTATTTTTAATATTTAATAAAGATAGGGTTTATACTAAGTGAAGTAAACCAAAAGGATAAAGATAAATACTGGGTAGTTGCACTTAAATGTAGACTACAGAGACCCAAACAAAGGGTCTGACAAAGACAAACTTTAAAACCAACTCTTGATAGTGGTGTGTTGAAGTCTCCTACTACATATGTGTTTTCTCTGATGTCTGTTTTCAGAGATGAAAATAGTTGTCTGATATATTTTGGTGCTCCTTCATTGGTGAGTATATGTTAATGAGTGTTATTTCTTCTTGAAGTATTGTCTCCTTGCTCATAATGTAGTGACCATCTAGGTCTCTTTTTACCTTTTTGAGTTTGAAATCTGTTTTATCTGATATAAGTATAGCTGTTCCTGCCTTCATTTTTGGCCCATTTGCTTGTAGGATTGGTTTCCATCCTTTTACATTCATCTATTTTTATCTTTTGTAGTTAAATGTGTTACTTGGAGACAACAAAAGCTTGGGTTTTGTTTCTTAATCCAGCCTGCAACTCTGTGTCTTTTTATTGAAGAGTTTAGTCCGTTTACATTTAGAGTTAATATTGATATTAGTGTTAATAAATATGATATTAGTTATTATGTTAGTGTCTGTATTTGCCATTTTGTTTGTCTTTTCTCTGCTTTTATTTATTTATTTTTTAAATAATTTTTGTTAGTCTTGTTTCCTTCTTAGTCATCCCTCTGTTGGTTCTGGCTTTAGGACTTCTTGTAGTATTTTTTGGAGTGGGGGTTTAGTTGTAATGAAATTCTGGAGTTTCTGTTTGTCTGGGAAGATCCTTATTATTTCTTCATAGAGGAAGGGACACTTTGCAGTGTAGAGTATTCTTGGCTGGCATTGTCTTGGAATTTGTTGATTATGTCCCTCCACTCTCTCCTTGCCCATAGTGTTTCTTCGGAGAAGTCTGATGTCAGCCTGATGGTTTTCCTTTGTATGTTATCTGTTTCTTCCCTCTTGTCAGCTTCATTACTTTTTCCTTGTCTTGGATTCTTGGGAGCTTTACTATTATGTGTCTTGCTGTGTTTTTCCTTTCATCATAGAAGTTTGTTGTTCTTGCTTCTTGTATGTCTATTTTCAGCTCCTTCTTCATGTTTGGGAAGTTCTTTTTAATTATTTCCTTGAATATTTCTCTGTTCCTATGTCTCCTCTCCTTCTGGGATTCTCATAACTCTTATATTTCCTTTCTTCATGGAGTCAGTTAGTTCCCGAAGTCTTTCTTAATTCTTTTTCCTTCGTACTTCTCTTTCCTTTTCTGTTTTGCTTCTTTTTATTTGTGTGTCTTTGAGAGTTTCGTTCTTCTGTTTCATCTATTCTCCTTTCATTACTTTTCCCAGAGTTCTTCAGCTCCTCCATTATCCTTTGATCTCCTGCATTTCTTTCACATCCCTCTTTAGGCACTCAATTTCATTATTCTGGTTGTTGATATTTTTCCCACATCTTTGATTATTTTTCCCATATCATTTTTGACTTCTTTCAGTTTTTAATCATGGTGACTGTAAATTCTATATCGGGAAGACTCATAAGTTCCTCTAAGTCACTGTTGTTGAAGTCTGGTATTTGATTGTCTTTTTGTGGTGTGTCTTTTCCTGGGGACATGCTTGGTTGCTTGTAGTTTTTCTTCTCCCTGCTGCTTGTTTTCTAATTTGGCCTATGCATTGGGACACTGTGTCACTGGTACTGGCCAGCATCTCTTTGGTGTGCTTTTATCTGGGATGTCAGAAACTGATAGTCCAATTGAGTCCAATGCTGTTATGCCAGAAGTCCCATAGGTCAGTGGTATTATGGATATGTTTAGTGGTCGCTGTCCCAGAAAATCTCCTCATTCTGTATTTGCTTAATTCCAGAGGTATGTCTTGAGGTCCCACAGACTGCCCTGGAGGTGACTGGATCACCTGCTGGGCTCCAACTCTCTGCTAGGCAGGGCCTGCCTTGCCGGAGGCTTTTTCAGCTCACCTCTGGCTGTGGGTTCAGCCCTTTCCAGCTCCACAAAGTCTAGGTGGGTTCCGGATGCAGAGATCCTATTCTGAAATGGTGAGTCAGGAGGACACTTCCTTAATGTTCTTTTTTAATTAGACAATATTTTAAAGTTTAGAAGACTATAGAAAATAGCAATGATACATGTAATACTTTTGCTACTTGTTATTGTAATAGACTTATA
>NW_023601543.1:38029024-38105592 GCF_014898055.3 Talpa occidentalis
GCAGTCACAGTTGATGCAAAGATCCCTATTCAATTTTTTTATTTATTTTTTTTCTTTTTCAATTTTTTCTTTTAATATTTATTTTTTTTTTTTACATTTTAGACAATATTTGCTTCACCCAACCCCTCAGATTGAGTCCCCATAGAATCTCCTTCCCCAAGGCACCCATGCACCATCACCACAGTCCCCTGTGCTCCTCCCTCCCTCCCTCTCACCCCTCTCCCTCCTCCTCCACTGCAGTATGTCTCTGGTTTATAATTGTCTGGTTTTGCTTTGTTGTGTTTTGTACTGTTATTATTTTTTATTTATTTTTATTTTTTTTAAATAATAAATTTTATTTTTATATTCCCCACACAATTGCAAACCCCCATTCTGACCCCAATCCCTCCCCTCCCGCCCCCCAAAAAGTGTCTCTGGTTCATAGTTTTTTGTTGATTTTGATTTTCACTTTCTTACAGTTATTCATTTTCCTGGTCCCTTATTTAAGTTTTCTAGATTCCTGCTATGAGTGAGACCATCCGGTATTTTTCTTTTCTTTCTGGCTTATTTCGCTGAGCATGATCCCTTCCAGCGCCATCCATGTTGCTGCAAATTGCATGTGTTTATCTTTTTTGAATGCTGAATAATATTCCATGGTGTATATGTACCACATCTTCTTGATCCAGTCATCTATTTTTGGGCATTTGGGCTGTTTCCAAAGCTTAGCTATTGTAAACAGTGCTGCTATAAACATAGGGGTGCAGGTGTTCTTTGGAATTGATGTTTCTGTGTCCTTTGGGTAAATACCTAGGAGTGGGATTGCTGGATCATATGGAAGCTCTATGTTTAGTAGGTCCAGAAATCTCCACACAGCTCTCCATAGTGGTTGGACCATTTATTATTATTATTATTTTTACACTGATGTCTGGTGGGAGTGCAAATTGTTCCAAACATTGTGGAAAGCTGTCTGGAGGTTCCTCAGTCTAGTAAAATGGAGCTACCATATGATCCAGCAATTCCATTCCTAGGGATCTATCCAAAGGACACAAAAACAGTGATTCAAAAGAGCACCTGTACACCTATGTTTATTGTAGCACTATTTACAATAGGTAAAATCTGGAAACAACCCAAATGACCAAAAATAGAAGACTGCTATAAATATAGGGGTACAGGTGCCCTTTGGAATTGTTGTTTCTGTGTCATCTGGTAAATACCTAGGAGTGGAATTGCTGGATCATATGGAAGCTCTATTTTTAGTAGGTCAAGAAATCTCCACAGAGCTCTCCATAGTGGTTGGACCAGTTTGTACTCCCACCAGCAGTGCAGGAGAGTTCCTTTTTCTCCACAACCTCACCAACATTTGTTGTTGCTAGTTTTTTTAATATGTGCCATTCTTACTGGTGTGAAATGGTATCTCATTGTAGTTTTGATTTGCATTTCCCTGATTACAAGTGATGTTGAACATTTTTTCATATGCCTGTTGGCCATTTGCATTTCTTCTTCAGAGAAGTTTCTTTTTAGCTCTTCTGCCCATTTTTTGACTGGATTATTTTCTTTGTTTTTGTTGAGTCTCATCAGCTCTTTGTAGATTTTTGTCATCAGTCCTTTATCTTTAGTGTTGTATGCAAAAATGTTCTCCCAGTCGGTGGGGTTTCTCTTTGTTTTGGTTACTGTTTCTTTTCCTGTGCAGAATCTCTTTAATTTGATGTAGTCCCAGCTGTTTACCTTTGCCTTCACTCTCACTGCTTTGGGTGATGTGTCTGTAAAGACGTCTTTGAGGTGAATGTCATGTAGTGTTTCACCTATATTTTCTCCTATGTATTTTATGGTTTCAGGTCTTATGTCTAGTCTAGCACTATTTATAATAGCTCAGCTATGGAAGCAACCCAAATGCCCAAAAATAGATGACTGGATCAAGAAGATGTGGTACATATACACCATGGAATATTACTCAGCAATCAAAAAAGATAAACACATGCAGTTTGCAGCAACATGGATGGAGCTAGAAGGGATCATGCTCAGCGATGTAAGTCAGAAAGAAAAAAAAAAATACCAGATGGTCTCACTCATAGAAGAATCTAGAAAACCTAAATAAGACACCAGGAAAAAGACTAATCAATACAAAGTAAAAATCAAAATCAACAAGCAACTATTAACCAGAGACACACTATGGGGGGGGTGAGGGAAGGGTGGGGAAAGGAAGGACTACAGTCAAAATAAGGTGGGGGTGCAATTGTATGGGGAATATAACCAAAATGAAAATGCATACATTGTGCAAAGATGAAAAAAATGTAAGAATTATATAAAATAAAATATTTAAATAAAAAAATAGAAGACTGGATCAAGAAGATGTGGTATATATACACAATGGAATACTATTCAGCAATCAAAAAAGATAAACTCATGTCATTCGCAGCAACACTGATGGAGCTAGAAGGAATTATGCTCAGTGAAATAAGCCAGAAGGAAAAAGATAAATATTGGATGGTTTCACTTATAACAGGAATATAGGGGAACCAAATAAAATCCCTATTCTAAAATGGTGAGTTGGAAGGGCACTTCCCTGCGCTGCAGTCTGCCCCAGTGGCAGCCGGAGGCCCCTCTGGGTTCCAACTGGTGGCCAGATGGGCCTGGTGTGTGGGAGCTTCCCAGCTCACCTCTGGCTGAGGGGGAAGGCCGTGTTTCCCTTCTTTTAATTAGAGAATCATATTATGATATTTTGCCTTCTGGGAGAAGCTAACTCCAAAATTCATCACTCTAAGTTTGTGGTGGTAACACAGTTCATAAAGGCATGTGAAAAGTCTCATAAATTTTTATGGAATGAAAATTCTCTGGTGTTATTATTATAGTTTATCTTTCAAACATTAATAAAAATTCATTTTCATGTCATAGTCAGGATCCATTTTTAGCTAATTTGCACACTTGATAAAGACATCCAGAACTGGGCCTCCCCGGTGGCACAGCGGTTGAGCACTGGGTTGCCAAGCTGCCCGCGGCCTCTGCGGCGCCTGTTGGATCCCCGGCTGCTCCCCGGCCGCCAGAGGAGGGTCCCACATGGCGCGCAAACCTCTTCTGCCGCCTGCTGCTCCCCTCAGCAGTGTGCTTGGGTCCTTCTGCCTGCTCTGCTCCCCGCTCTGGCTCTGGTGAATTCTCTCACCCTCCTGCGCTTCTGACTGTACCCAATGCATGTATAAACAAACAAATAAATAAATAAATAAAAACATGCCTCTATTAAAAAAAAATTACTTAAAAAAAAAAAAAGACATCCAGAACTAATAAATTTATGTGGCCTAGACCACCTCTTGTCAAGTTATTTTTCAAATGTAAACCTTGGTCTCCACAACTAGAATACAGTTAACCTTAAGGATTACACTCACATTTAACCTAGCATACAGTTATGGTAACATTCATTTAATATGGATGACACTTAAAACTAACTTTGATTTCAGAAATATCTTCCATCAGGAGCTTAAGGGAAATTCATTTCTTTCAACTCCCAAACATGTTGAGGAAACTTGGGCATGAATTCTAGGAAAGAAATATCAGTGAACACCTTTACTTTTAATGATGTATAATGAACTAAAGTTTAACAATATATGTGAGGTTGCATATTGTTCTAATAGTAAAAAAAAAAAAAAAACCTTTTTCTGGAAAGCTAGAATATTCATATATATTTGAGGAGAATTTAAAATTTTCACATTGAAAGCCAGTTTCTCAGAGAAAATAATTTTGATGATTAATCGTGTTTATAGTGATCCTTCCTGTGAATCTATCAAATGTCAACATGGTTCATAATCTTTGAAATTTTGCTGTCACTACTAAATTGTGAATTGACACTAAATTGCTAAGATTTATCATAGAACACCTGTTTTACCAGAATATTCACAAGGTGATGCTCTCAGCAATATGTTGTTATGGTACAATCGGAAAAGAAGTGTTGGTCAAAAATAAGATTAAATAAGACATGAAAATTGCTTCCAGGACTGTGTAATACAAAAGTGAGAGACATTTAAATTTGAATCTCTCCTAAGGGAGAACCATGACATATCCCATCTTAAATAGTTAGTGTAAACTCCATGAGCTGAAAATTTAAGACAAAAATAATACAACAAATCATGAAATCAATTTTTTTAGAAATTTGCAATCTTACCTTTCCTGCTTTTTTCCCTTCAGATTTCCACTGATTTAGAATATAATGGGAGCAAAACAGCAAAGGAAAACAAAACAAAAACAAAAATCAGCTTCAATTTGTTACTTAAATACATTTTAAAAATATTAATATTCCAAGTGCATTATTACACAGTTTTGTTCTTCTGAAACTGTTTTCATCTGCTGTGTTCTTCAGCAATACCAGTAAAGGGATGCAAAATATCTTAAATCTCATGCATCATTATGAACAGTCATATTATTACACACTTTAATTAGCATTAACTATTAAGTCACATGCTTAGTTCACATAGTTACTGGCCAAGAAAAGGCCTCGTTCTAATAAGATATTCCTGTATATCATTTATTTTCCTTCATTTTAATATGAATGAACCTTTATCTCAAGCATGGAAACCTTTATTAAGGAAAGAAAAACTAAGGCTTTTGGAAATTTATTAAGTTAGGAGAAATAGTAACATTTAAAGATATTAACTAAATGTTAAATTCTTAGGAACACCTTAATTTTTTTCAACTAGGTCCTTTTGGATGTAACCCTGGCAAAGTTATTTGTATGTTTTTATTAAGAATTTCTTTCCCCTCTTGTCCAATCTCAGTAGACATGTTAAATTTTGAAGATTCCATAACTATTTGTGTCATTTTTCCTTTTCATTCATTCATTCTTCTTTGTAGAAGATTAATACATCACATAATAAATAAGTCAAATGTCTATTATTCTGGCTAATGATACTCCCCCAAATCCTCTTGAAACCATGGCCAGTCCACCATCAGCCACATATGTGTATTTACCTGCCTTTTGACCTTGTTTTCGCAGAAGCAACAGAGCTTGACTTTCATCTCTTAAGTTATAACACAAGCATGTGCACAAGTGTTTGAGTTTAAGCTGAACTCCAAACTGACTGGAAATAAGAAACCACTCATAAGGAACCTAAGACTACATTCAACAAGGAAGATCTGATTATCTGGAAAATCCTCTCCAAACATGGACCAATTTGTGACTAACCAATCAGACTTTGCAAAGACCCTATCATTCTCATCCCTAGCCTTTCCCCTCATCTTCTTCTCCCACAAAATTAATCTTCACTCCAGGATTGAGGAGACAAATTTTAGCCTTGTCTCCTATCTCTTTGCTAGACAACATCACAATAAAACTCTTTCTTTACCCAAAAACTGATGTCATAATATTGTTTTCCATGCATGTCAGGTAGCAAGCTCTTCCTCAGTAACACTTTCTCTTCACATTTTGCCACAATTCTTGTCATTTATAACCCTATACAGAAGCTTCACTGAGAACCTTCTGTACAAAGAATCACAAAAAAATTGAGGTGGTAGTGCTGATTTTGAAATAAGATAAATACAGAGATACAATATAGTAAGAGATTGGATGCTCTACTGAACTTTATCCAATGGCTTATTCTGAGGCCAAGAGGGAATATTTTTCTTCCTGTCATCCTACTATAACTTGAATTTCCAAAATTGATATTGAGGCAAGTATCCAGATACAGGCACAATTCTGTTATGCAAGACAATTAAAGTGTGCTTTCCTTCTTCCATTTGTGCATCTATTTTTAGTCTAAGATATTTATGATGTCCTTATGTATTGATCAAATTCAACCATCAATGACACAAGTATATAATTCTATTTGTCTGTGATACCATAGCCTTTGGACAATGTCTTGAGTAATCTCTTATAAGAAAGTGCTTTTGGGGCCTCCCCGGTGGCGCAGCGGTTGAGCACTGGGTTGCGAAGCTGCCCGCGACCTCTTCGGTGCCAGTTCGATCCCTGGCTGCTCCACGGCCACTGGAGGAGGGTCCCACATGGCGCGCAGACCTCTCCTGCCCCCCGCTGCTCCCCTCAGCAGTGTACTTCGGTCCTTCTGCCTGTTCTGCTCCCTGCTCTGACTCTGGTGAATTCTCTCACCTCTTGCACTTGTGACTGTACCCAGTGATTGTATAAATAAGTAAATATAAATAAATCTTTAAAAAAAAAAAAAAGAAAGTGCTTTTGCTATGGAAACAACCCAAATGCCCAAAAATAGATGGTGGAGCAAGAAGATGTAGTACATATATACAATGGACTATTACTCAGCAATCAAAAAAGATAAAATCATGCAATTTGCAGCAACATGGATGGAGCTGGAAGGGAACATGCTCAGTGTAAATAGCCAGAAAGAAAAAGAAAAATACTGGATGGTCTCACTCATAGCAGGAATTTAGAAAACCTAAATAAGGGACCAGGAAAAAGACTAATTACAATAAAGTAAAAATCAACAAGCAATTATAAACCAGAGACAAACTATGGGTGGAGGGGGGGGAGTAGGATCAAAACAAAGGGGATTGGGAATTGTATGGGGACTATAACCAAGATGAAAATGCATACATTGTGCAAAAATGAAAAATGATGTAAAAATATATAAAATTGAAAAATAATAAAAAAAGAAGAATTAAAAAAAGAAAGTGTTTTTGGATATTAATTACTTTAAACAATTGATACTTATATCTCTTCTTTATTATGGATGATGATAATAATGTTAAAATTCAAATTTCCAACAAAAATAGTGGCATGGACCAAAAAAACCCAAATTTTTGCATACCTAAGAATATAATATTAAAAAGTATACTTTTTTTTATCTTTTTATGCCCTATTGGTATTTATTTTTAATACAGAGTAGATGTTAATGCATTGTTTATCATTTACCACTGAGTAATCTAAAAGAATTAAAACCTTAGCCAATTCAAGTGAAAATAAGAAAATGTTAACTATCTATTTTTGTGAATAACTTCTTGAATTATGAAAAAATTAATGACAATATTTAAGGTTAGTCAACATTGTGAGGTGGGCATCTCTTCATTTCAATGAAAATCATACAACTCCAAGATATGTATTTATTTTCCTAAATTATATATTTTAGTTAAGAACATTGCCTGCACTGTGCTACTTTCCCTGATTTAATAGTTTCTATTAAAAAAATTTCAAGTAGATCATGCATAAAATATTAAAACTAAAATTATAGTCCCTGCATTTATACACACACACAGACCCAACACAATCTGTCACCATGAATGCTTTCAATTGCATGCCAACTAGGCAAGTATTATAATAAAAAGAAAGCACAGAAATATGTTGGCACCCATGTAAGTAGGTTGACAAATTGATACCAGATTTGATATTAGAAATAATTAAAAAAAACAAAACTAGAAGAAGATGAACATACCTAAGATCAACTTCTATTTTAATACAGACATGCATTTTTATTCTCTTACTTAAAAACTTTTCTCAAAAGACCAATATTAAACCTACAATGTCACCGTACACAAACTTAATCTCATATATATGTATATTATTATATACAACTATTATTATATATGTATATATGTATATTATGTATAATATGCATGTATAATATACATACATATCCCTTCAAATTAGTGTTTTTCCATTCTTCAAGTAGATAGCTAGGAGTGCAATTGCTATTTCATATGGTCTATTTATCTATCTATCGATCTATCTATCTATCAATCAATCTATCTATCTATCTAAGTTTTGGGAAACTTATTGTTTTCCATAGGAGCTGCTCCAATCACATTTACATAAACAGTATATGAAAGTACTTTTTCTACACACCCTCACCAACATTTGTTATTTCTGATCTTTTTGATATGGCTGTTCTCATAAGTTAGAGGTGGTATCGCATTGTGGCTTTGATTTGCATGTCTGTGGTAGTGGTAAGTGGTGATAAATGATGAGGATTTTTTTTGTAAGCCTGTTGGCCATCTATACATCTTCTTCGAAAAATTGTCTGTTTCGCTTGTCTGACAAAATCTTAAGTTTTTCTGTTGTTGTAGTTGAGTTGTATGAATCTTTTGTCAATCTTGTATATTAACCCATGTCAGATGGATAATGTGCAAAATTTTCCTCCCATTCAGTAGGGTGTCTTTTCTTTTAATGATACTTATTTTCACTATGTAGAAGCTTTTTAGTTTGCTGTAGTTCCATTTGTTTATTGCTGTTGGAGTCCAGTCCCAAAGACATACTGAAGGCAATGTCATGGATTGTTTCTCCCCAGTTTTCATCTATGAATGTTTTGGTTCCATGTCTTACATCCAATTCTTTAGTACATTTGGAGTTTACTTTTGCATATGGAGTGAAACGGTGATCTAATTTCATTTATTTCAATGTGACTGTTCAGTGTCACAGCACCATTTCTTTTTTTTTTTTAACTTAGGTTGTTGTTTATTTATAAAAATAGAATCATACTATATATGATATTTTGCAACTTGCAGCTTTTTTTATTTTTTTTATTCCTGGATGTAGTTTGCATATATACATACATGAAACTGATTATTGCAGGAAATCTCAAAATATTGGAAGTTAAAACCATTACTATATTATTTAAAACATTCATGAACTAAGTTTGAGGACTATATAGTTTATATTTTAAGGAATCAGTGCAGATTAAGTTTTATTTCCAATTTTGGCTACTTTGAAAATAGTATATGAAAGAAAGGCTTACAATGAAACTCACGGTAATCAATAGAGGAAAAACTTTATTAAATGAAACATTATTTGATATTTTCAATAAACAAATATAGATATTCTGTAATTTATTTCCTTCTTAAGTGTGCATTTTGACTGAATTTTCAGCTTTGTATCCTCAGCACTTACTCTTGTAAATATTGAATATTTATAAATTGTTTTCAATTGGAAAGATAAAAACATTGGTAAAGTATTTAAGAAAACTACTACAACTAATTTTTTTTTATTTTTTATTTTTTTTAAATAATAAATTTTATTTTTATATTCCCCATACAATTGCAACCCCTGGGAGGAGGGATTTAACTTATTTTTAAAATTTTGTGCCCTCATCTTCTTGATCCAGTCATATATTTTGGGGCATTTGGATTGTTTCCAGGTTTTAGAACTATTATAAATAATGCTGCAATAAACATAGGGGTACAGGTATTCTTTTTTGTTTCCTTTGGGTAGATTCCTAGGAGTGGAATTGCTGGGGCATATGGTAGCTCCATTTTTGGTAGACTAAGGAACCTCCATACATATTTCCATAGTGGTTGAACCGGTTTGTACTCCCACCAGCAATGTAGGAGAATTCCTTTTTAACCACATCCTCACCAACATTTGTTGCTGCTGGTTTTTTGGATATGTGCCATCTTAAGGTGTAAGGTGATATCACAATGGAATACTATTCAGCAATCAAAAAAGATAAACTAATGCCATTTGTAGCAATATGGATGGAGGTAGAAGCAATTATGTTCAGTGAAATAAGTCAGACAGAAAAAGAAAAATATTGGTTTCACCTATAGGAGAAATATAGGGGAACCAAATAAGACATCGGGGGGAAATAATAAAAATACAAAGCAAAACAAAAACAAGCAGACAATTACAAACCAGAGACATCCTGAGGGGGAAGAGGAGGGAGAGGGATCCGAAGGAGGGAGGGAGGAACACAGGGGACTGTGGTGATGGTGCACAGGTGAATTGGTGAAGGAAATTCTATGGGGACTACATCTGAGAAAAGAAAGCAAACATTGTTTAAAAAGGAACAATGATGTAAAATACATATAAATAAATAAATTAAAGAAAAAATAAAAATTTGTGCCCAGTGGAGTGTGTGGTGAAACTGGATGTTGAAAATTACATTATTGACTTTTCTTCCACGATCTAAAGAGATACAATTTTTTTCACTGAGCACATATCAATATTATTCCATAGGAAAGAATTAGTTTTCTTCAGTGTTTATCCAACATCAGTTCTGAATGAGAGTTTCCTCACTGCAATCATACTCTAGTTTCTTTTTCATAGGTTAACTATTCATATGAACATAGGCTTATTTCTGGGCTTTTAATTCTATTTCTTTGGTCTATGTGTCCATTATTAGCCCAAAGCTATGTTCTTTTAATTTCTATATCTTTATATTATAGTTTGAAGTTGGGGGTGTGAATCCTCTGTCCCTCCTCTATTTTTCAGGATTGCTTTGGTTATTTAGGTCTTTTGTGGTTCCTAATAAATTTCAGTAATTTTTTCTATTTCTTTGATAAACACCATTTAAACCTTGATAGGAATTATATTGAAACAGCATATTGCTTTGGGTAAGATGGCCATTTAAAAATAATTTTAATTCTTCCAATCCATGAGCAGGGATTATCACTCCATTTCTTTGTATCTAATTCTTTTAGCATTGTCTTATACATTTCATTATACAGATCCTTTGCTTCTTTTGTTATGTTTGTTCTTAGGTATTTAATACTTTTTAATTGGATAGTTAATGTGATTTTTTTAAAGATTTATTTATTTATTTATACAAGCACTGGATACAGTTAGAAGCGCGGGAGGGTGAAAGAATTCACCAGAGCCAGAGCGGTAACATAACAGGCAGACTGATGAAATATATTGCTGAGGGAAGCAGTGGGCGCAGCAGGAGAGGTCTATCGCGCCATGTGGGACCCTCGCCGGTGGCAGGGGATGGAAATGGTGCTGCAGAGGCTGTGGGCAGCTTTGCAGCCCAGCGCTCAACCACTGCGCCACCAGGGGAGGCCCGTTAACGTGATATTTTATCTTGATTTCTTCCTCTAGCTCATTGCTTGCACACAGAAATACAATTGACTTTTGTAAATTGATTTTGTAATCTGCCACTTTTCTGTATCCATTTATTGTTTTTAAGTTTTTAAATTGAGTCTTTAGAATTTTCCATGTATGCTATGTCTTGTAAATAGTGATAGTTCTACTTCTTTCCCAATTTAAATTACTTTTATTTCTTTCTTCTGCTTAATTGTTATAACTAGGACTTCCAAAACTATCTTCTATAGTAGTGGTGAAAATGGACATCCTTGTCCTATTCTTGGTGTTACAGGAAAAACTTTCAGTTTTTCATGACATTAGCTGTGGGTTGGCCATATACATCCTTTATTATGTTTAGATATGTTCCTCCTGTGCACATATTTTTCAGGTTTTTATCATAAAAAGAAGTTGAATCTTATCAAATGCTTTCTCTGCATCTATTGATATGATCGTGCAGTTTTTAATTTCCTTTTTTTGATGTGGTGGATCACACCAATGGATTTTTGGGTATTGAACCACCCTTGCTTGCCTTGAATCAATCCCAATTGGTAATGATATATCATCCTTTTACAGTACTGTTGAACGGTTCTACTCAGATATTGATCTGTAGTTTTCCTTTTTGTCTGCTTCTAGTATCAGGGTAATGTTGGCCTTATAAACTATCTCTGGGCTCATTCCATATTTCTCAATTTTTTTGAAGTGTGAGGTGGATAGGTATTAGTCCATCTTTGAAGATTTAGTAGAATTAACTAGTCTTGGGATTTTGCTTTTAGGAAGATTTTAGATAACTATTTAGATTTCCTTGCTTGTAAATAGTTTGTTCAAGTTTGTTAATTTTTACTGATTCACTTTTGGAAGGTTGTATACTTATAAGAATTTGCTATTTCTTCTAGGATAACCATCTTATCATCATATAGATGTTCATAGTAGTCATTTCTACTACTCTGTATTTCTGAGATGACTATTTTTATTTTTCTTACAGTTTTTATTCTATTTGCAAGAGATTTCTTTTTTTTTCTTTGTGAGCATACTTAGAATCTTGTCAATTTTGTCAATTTTTTTCAAAGAACCAGATTTTGCTTCAGTTATTTTTTTTTTGTATTAGGTTAGTATTTCTCCTACCTTTTCCCAGGTTTTTCAATCTTGTCTACTGATTTTTGCATCATGCATGTATCCTATTTTTATTTGAAATTTCAATTTCTATTCTCTGTTCATTATTTTATTTCTCAAGTCATTCATTTTTATGAGTTTTTTAAAATCTGTCTTTTAACTTCTGTGTTTTCTTCCACTTCTTTGAATTTCTTCGTCATGGCAATTTGGTGTTCCATCTCTCATAGGAAGAACAAATGCGTCTTTGTGGTTCAATTCTGGAAAATTTTTCTTTTTTATGATGACATGTGTCCTTGAAGTTTCAAAATGCACGTGTTGTATTTTCTATTTTTTTGCTTTATATTTCGCTATTATTTTTATAAAGTATCTTTGGCAGTAACTTAGAGATTTTTTACTATTGGTACTTTTCCAGCAGTGCCTTTCCCATCTTCTCTAGATTTGGAGATAAGATCTTACACTGCTGAATTCTACTAAGGCACTTAACACAGGGTCATGAAGTAAGCTCTCAGCAAATACTATCAATTACCATCAACTCAACAAATACTATCAATTACTATCCATTACTATCAATTACCATCGTCATTATTATTTTAACCATGCACTGTATAAAACATGATAACACTGTGCTAAACAAGGAAGGGTTTTACAATCTACTATTCAAGTCAGCTACTAAAATAAAATCTTAGAAATCAAGGGGTCCAGTTATTACTGGGAGGGGACAGGCTCATGTCTGTGGTACTGCCAATATTCCTTCTCTTTAGGGTTTCAGATCTGATTTTCTAGATTATGCATGCTCTTGCATTTGTATTTACCTATTGGATTTCTTTAAGTTAATTTTCTGTCAAAAATGGAATTAGATTTATGTTAATTATTAGAAAATTCAGTGTTTACTCATATGCAAATAGCATGGGTAATTCCTTAATTTGGAGCCTAGAGTATCAGTTTATTTTCTATTATGTTGGCAAATTATCAAATTGCATAATTGAACAATTTTCCAATTCAATGATTGCAATTCTGTGCACAGTTTCCATCTGGTTAATTCAGATTAATTATATGTAAAAGTAGCATCTTATGTATGTAGTAAAGCTGAGGGATCTACAATCTAGTTCCCCTTCAGGGTAAGAATAATTACCCATTGTGACAAAACTGGGAAATTATAGCCTAGAATAAATTTTTGTTTCCCGCTTCATTTCTAACTTATTCATACATTCATTCACCAGTCTAGTTACTAAAGATACAGTCATTTTTGCCCTTACAAATATTATAGCCTTTGTAAGGGGACAGAGAAAAAAATTGTGTAGATAATTAAAATTGTTGTGTTATGAAATCAGTTTGGCAGCATTTTTTTCATTAATGGAGTTATCTTTGCATAATTTATACCCCCAGAGAATAATTTCTAATCCTTTAGCTATGACTTCAGCACATATATAATATAAACATTAATTAAAGTCATGACTTAATATTTACCACAGCTCAACTTCACTAGCTATGCTGCTGCCATATTTCTATAATGTACAATAAAATCACTCCTCTTGAGTGATCCATGAGGGCTTAAGTTATCAAAACTTTCATTAAATCTTCATGAGATAGGGTCTGAATTTTATTTTCAAAAGTACTTCATTCCACTAGAGGTGTATCTGCCTCAGATATCTCCCAGTATTGTTTTATTAATGTATCTGAAATATTTTAAGCATATACATTTTTACTACTTTGTGAATTTATTGTGAATATTTTAATTTTTATCATCTAACTTACCATATTGATGTTGTTTTCACCTTCCAAATCAACATAAAACAGAAGAGAGTTCCATTTATCTCTCTGACTGAGTTTATTCTCAGCAGAGCTCTGCATTTAGGACATTTTACTTTTCATTTTGATTATATATCATTAGGATTTTTGGAAGAATGAGAGAGTTGTGTAACTATTTGAAGCTTTATCTATGGAATCTTATTACTCAATAAATATTTATTGAACATCCACTATGTGACAATCATAGTACTTAAGATCAGATGTTCTAAAAGTAGACTTCCTGGTTCAAAACCCAGTTCTCCCACTTATTTATGTGACCTTGGGTAAATTGGTTAACACTAGTTGGTGCTGGATTTTGCATTATATCAAGCACCAATAAATAATAACTATATAATAATATTTCTGTGAGGGCTAATTGAGATACTAGACTAAAGCACTTAACACAGGGTTATGTAGTAAGCTCTCAACAAATACTGTCAATTACCATCATCATTATTATATTAACCATGCACTGTATAAAACATGATAACACTGTGATAAACAAGGAAGGGTTTTATAATCTACTGATCAAGTCAGCTACTAAAATAAAATCTTAGAATTTATCTGTTAATTATTTACATAAACATACACACACACACACACACACACACACACACACATATATATATATATATATATATATATATATATATATATATGAAAGTGTTTGGAAAAGTAACAGAGGAAAAACTTTTGCTTTGTTGCCCCAGGTAAATCAGCACCTCATTAAAGTGAATCACAGAAAATTGTACAATACTGATTTAGTTTGCCTGAAGTTTACAATATAGTCAGCTTAAAAATAATTTTATCCATCTAGTGACTTTAGTCAAAAAGTAAAAAGCTAAGTTTATTAAGAGGTTTAGACACTATAAATCACATGTCTTAATGAATGACATGTCTTAATGTCACATGTCTTAATGAATGACCCTTCATGTTAAATCAGTAGTGAAACAAAGGTTTCTATCTTAGGCTCATGGGATAGGAATATTGGCCAAAATGATGGGTTCTTTTTCATAGTCATTCTAATTGTGGCTCATCTTGAAATGATTAGATCTATTGTTAGAAAGAGACCTGTCAACACTAAGGGTACAAAGATTAATAGAAAATTCAGTTTAATTCCTTTAGATATATGTCTAAAGAACCAGTTGAACCATGAACCCATGAAATGAAGTTATTAAAGAAAATTTAATTGCCAGATTTTATTCACTTTCATCACCTGGCTAAAAATTAATCATTGTAAGCAAAGAACAGCAGAAAGCAAAATATATTATAACTGGTATTGTATAGATAGAACAACTTAAAAATTGGCTACATAAATAGTAAATAGTTGATGCATTAAGCTGGAACAAAAGTAAGGTATTTGTAAGTCATTAGAAATGCTCTAACAAAAACTGGTTTAATTTCAATTGAAGGTCAAATTTATCTTTGCGAAGCATCAACACTTCCTTCAGTAGTATGGTAGTCTCACATATTTTCTTTTATGCCAAGAAGGTGCAGAAAATTAATTTCAGTCAGTCCTGCCTGAAAATCTCCAAAAGTTTTGTCTTAATGTGTTCCTATATAAGCTACCACTCTTATTTTCTAGCTGATCACAAATACATGTTTCCAAGTTGTAGAAGAGCAACAACAATAGAGCAGGACTGCCTCACTGTTTCTCTACAAATGTCATGATTAAAATACTCAGAGTTAATGTGAGCACATTTCCTTGGAATAAGTGACTACATCAAAATATGAGTTAAATGAGGGTGGGAAAGATCTGTTAGATAACAATTAATGTGATATGATTACAATTCTAGAATATTCTGCTAAACATTTAAAGGAGAGTTCATTCCAATTATATTCCAAAGATAAAAAAGAGGAGAAACATTTCTCATTTCATTTATAAGGCTGTTTTTGTCCTGAAAACAAATTAGAAAAGGGACAGAATAAAAAAAGAAAACTGACCAATATCTCTTATGAATATAGAAGATAATATTCTAAACTAAATACTAACAAATCAAATTCAATAATACATAAAAGTAATTATACATCCTGACCAAGAGTGTTCTAGGTATGCAATACATGTTCACTGTTGGAAAAACAATATAATCCACCACATAAATAAAACAGGGAGAAAAATCATATAATACTATCAACTTAAGAATATGAGAGTTCTGGGGCCTCCCCGGTGCTGCAGCGGTTGAGCGCTGGGTTGCGAAGCTGCCCGCAGGCTCTGCAGCGCTGGTTCGATACCCGGCTGCTCCCCAGCCTCAGGAGGAGGGTCCCACATGGCGCGCAGACCTCTCCTGCCGCCCGCTGCTCCCCTCAGCAGTGTACCTCGGTCCTTCTGCCTGCTCTGCTCCCCGCTCTGGCTCTGGTGAATTCTCTCACCCTCCCGCGCTTCTAACTGTACCCAGTGCTTGTATAAATAAATTAATTAATTAAAAAAAATCACTGCTATCCATAAAAAAAAGAATAGGAGAGTACTATATCTACAAGTTAAAGAGCATTTATAAAATAATTCAGTACCTAACATCATACTTAATGAGGAAAGACTAATGTTATTCCTCTATAATTAGAAGCATGGCAAAAAAAAAAAAGTCTATACAGCACTCAATAATACTGGAATTTTTAATTAAAGTAACATTGTTTTACAACACTTTATATGATTCAGAGGTACAGGTTCACACCTCTTCAGATGTATGTTACCATACCACACCTACCACAAAAGCACCCATAGATCTCAACCACAGTTCATTGTACCTCCTCCACATTTGCCACTCTTGTCCTCCTCAACTGATAGCCTCAGTTTTGCAGTCGTATTTCCATGGTTTGTTTTTGGTTTGGTTTTCCCTGACTCTTTGTTTTCTTTCTCTGGGTTCCAATTCTGAGTAAAATCATCTCTCTTTTTTTTTTAAGATTTATTTATTTATGCATACAAGAACTGGGGTACAGGCCAGAGATGCGGGGGATGAGAGGATTCACCAGAGCAGAGTGTGGAACAGAACAGGCAGACTGACGGAAACACATGCTGAAGGGAACAGTGGGTGAGTCAGGAGAAGCCTGCTGCGCCATGTGGGTAGCTCCCTGGTCAGGGATCAAACTCGTGGCTGCAATGGCAGTGGATAGCCTCATAGGTTGCGTCTTAACCTCTTGCACCACCAGAGAGCCCTGAAACCACCCTTATTTGTCTTTGTCCTTCTGTCTTATTATGCTTAGCATGATCCCCCTCCACTTCCATCCATGTTGTCACAGATGCCAAGAGTTCATCTTTATTTTTATAGCGAAGTCTATTCCATTTTTCTTTTTTTAAAAAAAGATTTATTTATTTATTTTTATTTATTTATACAAGCACTGGCTACAGTCAGAAGCGCGGAAGAGTGAGAGAATTCACCAGAGCCAGAGCGGGGAGCAGAGCAGGCAGAAGGACCGAAGCATACTGCTGAGGGGAGCAGCGGGCGGCAGGAGAGGTCTGCGCGCCATGCAGGACCCTCCTCTGGTGGCCGGGGAGCAGCCAGGGATCGAACCCGCGCTGCAGAGGCTGCAGGCAGCTTCGCAACCCAGCGCTCAACCGCTGCGTCACCGGGGAGGCCCTATTCTATTTTTCTTGATCCAGTGATATGTTGATGGGTATTGAGGTTATTTCCATAACTTGGCTATTGTAAATAGTGCTGCAATGAACAAAGGAGTGCATGAATCTCCTTGAATTGGTGTTTTTGGATTCTCAGTTAGATACCTAGGAGTGGAATTGCTGGTTCATATGGTAGATCTATTTTTAACATTTTGACTAACCTAAAATTGTGAGAGCATTCCATACATCTCAGAAACATAAAAATTAGGTTGAGCTTTGCTTTCTTCCAAAGATGTGGAAGTTTATCTTATTGTAGAAAAGGCATTTTTCAAAATATATGAGCTTCCCATAGATAAAATCATGGGATTAACTTGGTTTCTTCATGACAGACATGACTATGAATAAAATACCTGCTTCTTGAACCTTCCAATTTTACATGGAATCTAAGAAAGCAAAACTAAAGGGATTGGATGACTGCTTATTAAACATATATAACTTCTTTAGAATTATTTGTATTAAAACTAATAGCAATTCTATGAATATTGTATAAATATCTCCATGTAACACATATGGAATCAAATTCAAATACTTTATCACCAGCTCCAAGCTTCAAACATAGTTAATGAGATACCAACTAACTTGTTTGAGTCTTACTACAAAAAGAATCAAATAATATTGTTGCCTGAATATGAGTATTTAATTGTTTAAATATCTTTACTACAGAATAAGTTCCGTAAGTTCAAAACCTTTGACTTCTAAAAGTTAGTCCAAATTTATCATGTCTCCCCCTTGGGCATTCTAACCTCTGGTGACAACTCTCTTTTGAGGATGTCACACCACCCTGGAAGTTGCTCTATCTCTAACTCCACCTATCCTATTCCTGATGCTTATTCTTCTCTACAGTGGCCTACACATAATTCTCAATAAACTTTACTTATGAGCCCACATAAAAAAAAAAAAGTAATGAAAAGTAATGAGATTTCAGCACTTTGATTTCAGTGTCACCATAAAGGTTCATCTGTGATTACAAAAGCAAATTATTTGGCTTGAATGCTAGGCATTGCTAGAGGATTTCTATGCAGGCTGACAAGTCTAAATTCACATTTTATGTGAAGAAGTGATTTATAAGGTAAAAGTATATATCCAACATTGATTTCTTCCTTATATTTTATAAACTGAGAAGCTGTATTTTTATACATTTGAATGACCATTGAACGCAGTGGTGTTTGAATTCAATATATAATTTTTACTATAAAATCCTTATGTAATATATATTAAAATCATAGTTAACAAGTTTTTAAAATATCAATTGTCAATAATGTATAGTGTAAGAGCTCTAGAAGGATGGCTCCCACCAGTATGGTCTGTATTTATCCAATGTGAGTGCTCACTAAACTTACAGCCGTGGACATAGAAGCCATTTACAATGCTGCTGAGATTCACTAACATGCCATGGGGATCACTAGAATGTCAAGCAATGCCTGGGATGTGTTTTCATTGAAGAAATATTCTTTATTAATAAATAAGAATGGAAGGCAGTGTATGGTTGAAGAAATATCAAGGATTATAGAATAAAAATATTTATGTTTAAACCTTCCCATCTAACATTTACAAGGTGTGCAATGCATTATTTAAGCTTCTCTGAGTCTGTTTCCTCAACTAAGAAAATGATATAATAATATCTATACCTCAAGAAAATTATTATAAAGACTGAGGAAAAGGAAAGAATTACTGTATGAATTCTTGTGTGAATTACCTTGTGTGATGTTTTTAGTAATCACTTAAAAATGAAAGTTATTAATGATTAAAAGTAAAGTACACCACTAAAGGTCAAGGATAATGGCTAAATCTTAGGACTTTAGTCAGAGAACAATGTTGAGTATTTTCTGTTTCTAAAGTTAAAAGCCCTGTATTTATATATAATACCACAACAGGACATATTGATTTTTTAATATTAGGTGGCCTGTGTGTAAAGAGTATGTCTAAACTTGGTTTGATATTATAAGATCTTCTGCAAAATAACACTTCAATACAAAAATAATCTTCAAAAATTTTTTGGAAATGTTTTGACCTCAGATCTTTCCATGATAATAGTTAACTTAAATTTTATAGAATATGCACTTTACCCTAAAATATAGAGAAATCAAAACAACATGAACAAATACGGAATTTCTAACCAAAAGATAACTGCTTTAGACTTTGAGGAAAACATGAATTATGAAGTCTGTGGCAGTGTAGTAATCCAATACTATACTAATTAAAAAAAGTAATAGTAAATATAAAAAAAGAAATAAAAATTGTTATAAGGGTAATAGCTTGATTTTATTTTTTAAGCATCCTTGTTTATTTTCTCACAATATAGGGTTTCTCCCCTCAATCGTGATCATCATAATTTTTCCACCACCAAAGCACCCATATTCCTCCACCATATTCTACTGTGCTCTCCTCTCCCACTGTATTTTACTCTCCTTATATCTATGGTAGAGTAGTCATAGTCTGACTTTGTCTGATCCTTTGTATGGTTTCTCTAGTTTACACATATAAGTAAAACCATCCAGTATTAATTTTTCTCCTTCTGGCTCACTTTATTTAGAATAATCCCTTCCAGCTCCATTCATATTGGCATAAATGTCATGAGCTTATCTTTTTTTGATTACTGAGTAATATTCCATTAGATATACATACCACATCCTTTTGATTTATTCATCTGCTTAGGGGCATTTATATTGCTTCCATATCTGGACTATTGTAACTAGTGCTACCATAAACACATAGGAGTACAGGCTTTCTTTCAAATTAGAGTATGGAATTAGTATATGGAAAGAACTATGGAGGTTACTAAAAAGACTATAAATGGATCTACTATATGGCCCAGCAATCCCACTCCCACTCCTGTGTATCTATCCAAGAGTACAAAAACAAGGACACACGCACACAAGCAAAAAAAATTTGATTTAATTATTTTCATTTTATCATAAGCTAGATTTTGATTCAAAAGGTAAATAAAACATTAAAAACTTTGTTTTTGATTTTTAAGACAAGTGTATATCTTAAAAGTTTTATCAATAGTATCATCTAACATGAGACAGAAATTGGTAACTAAAGAAGTTAATCATACATGTGCTATGGAAATTGTTTTCAGTTTCATGACACCAATGAATGTATTCTCAAGATAGCTCTACTTCTCAGGAAGAAATATCCAAGGGGTCTTTCCAAGTAGACACATATTGAAATTAATTTAAAAAATGTTCTCCGGTGGCGCAGCGGGTTGAGTGCCGCGCTGTGAAGCTGTCCACAGCTTCTGCAGCCGCGGGCTCGATTCCCGGCCAACCAGGGAGAAACCCACATGGTGCAGCAGACCTCTCCCGCCTCGCCCGCTGCTCCCTTCATCAGTGTCTTCGGTCCATCTGCCTGTTGTGCTCCCCACTCTGTCTCTGGTGAATTCTCTCACCCTCCAGCGCCTCTGACTGTATCCTAGTTCTTGTATTAATAAATAGATATTTAAATATATATATAAAAAATTTAAAAAATGCTGCTTAAGTATAGTTTAATATATGATGATTGAATTATGCATAGTCAAGGAAGGCAGTTTTCTTGAAGAATCTACTTTTTTTTCCTTGCAAGAGAAGCAAATCACTATTATTGACCCTCAATTAAAAACCTAAATTTCTTTTTGATGTTGTTTTATTTAAGAAGAAAGAAAGAAAATAAAACTTGCATGACTTACTGTTTGAGTAATTGTTCATTATCTAGAATATGAAAGCATTATGAGAACTGGTTTTACTTTATAAAATTGATTAGTTAAACCCCTATAGATATCTTCTCTGGGCTATGGTATTACATAAGATTAGTGTAGCATTCCTCCAAGTGAATTTACTGTTAACATACTGAACTAGTGATCCTGGTAGCCACTATTCCAAGATTACAAGACGATTCTTTAAAACTGGAAATTCTTAAAGTCTATCACCTTCCTCATCCTACAGAAAGATTTTCATGAAGGGTAAACATAGTAGATTAATTACTTCTAAAAGTTGCTGGTTTTCTGACTGTTTCAATGCCTCATTTCAAAACCTCATATTCATTATGGTCCCTATGTTTTATCGTCTTTTTTATTTTCACTCCAGAATAATAAAGGTGCCATCTTAACTTTATCACATGCAAGTGTGTACAGGTGTGCTAGTTAAATAGAATATTATGTTAGCTTAACACCAGAAAGAACTTCCTGTTATGGAAGGGGAAAATATGAGTCATTATAAAATACTATATGACCAAAAAAGTTAGAATACCATACAACTGGCACATGTAGACAGCATGTGCAGTGTTGGATAGTATTATATCACACCAGGAGAAAACATGTATTTACTAACACAGTTTCACACTAGAGTTCATCAGAAAATCACCTAACAAAACTTAATACAACACATACTGACAAACACGAATTGTTGAAAAGAAAGCTGAAGTTCAAAAATGGAAGCATTTTGATAAGCCTACCAAGACTTAATACATAACCTGACTGCAGTTTCAACCTTCCATGTGAATATAGTCTTAACTAGTCAGTATAGAATTTTCTTGCCAGCATCAATGTGGTAATCTTTGCAATTCCTCAAAGGAAGATGAGATAATCTCCCAAAGACCTTTATTCATTCCCTATAGGTAGGTTATCTAAGCCTGAAATAATTCCCTCTTCCCTTATCTTTCCCTATTTCTGCCTATAGAACCTTTTATTTTGCACAATTTTTAAAATCACATTTTTATTTGCTTGTTGGGACACTCTCCCAATTCATGAATTGTTTAATAAAGTCAATTAGGTCTTTAAAATTAGCTTGGATGGATTTTTCTTAACAGAATATTTCTTACACATTTTTGAAAATCAAAGAAAGAGAATTGAGATGAATTATCAATGTTTCCCTTCATACCTGTGGTTGGGAATGAGTCCATATCTCCACAGTTGTTGACTCTTTCTTGGGGGTACAAGATTGCAAAACTTCCTTCATTGGCTTTATAAGGGGAAAAAAAAGAAGCATTTTTAAGATGTTTGTTAAAAGTAAAAAGCATCATACATTGTAAATAGAATATATTTTGAACACAGGTAGATCGAATAATGTTTTAGTAAATTATACCTTTCCAGACATCATAGTCATTGAGGACTTATAAAGTGTCAGAAACATCTTTATATTTGGAGATCAACAAAAATTCCTTTCCTCAAATACCATACACCCAGTGTTGTATTTAAGCCTCCCATTAAACAATGGAATTCTGAAGGACAATGCAATTATTGAAATGGCTGAAATTTAAGATAGAAAGACAATACTGTAGGGGAGGAAAAATATTTTCCCCCTACTCTTCAGTGAGACATCTCTGCAATAAAAGACAGATTTAAAAAGAGAAAAAGAAGCAGATGTTAATAATATGTATACCTCCTGCAGGCATAGGAGAAACCCAGGAAAACTAAGTGACTGTATAAAACGTACCAGTTCCCACCTTAAATATTAGTTTAAATATTATCCCAGGCTAAAAACAAAAGATGCCGAGGATGGAGGAAGCAAGTTATTGGAGGTTATCAACCAAAGTTCTGCAAACTAAGGTAAGGTTGTTACACAGATTTAAGTTCTTTCTTTCTTCCTTGATAAATGTTTCAACAAATTTGTTCATCCTCCACTTTTTGTTACAGAGAAGAAGACACACAAATGGAGAGTTCCCTTATAAGTATACTTAAAAAAAAAAGGTAACTTCTTGGTTTTCAGGGTATTTCCTGTGTCTGTTTTTGTCTTAAAAATAATCAGACTAAAATAATCCTCATATAAAGGGCTACTTTTGGAGTGACAAATTCTACTCTCCTTCAGTCCAAACTTACAACTCAGTGACTTCTAGAAGTTGTATTTGTGAAAACTATTCCTGTGTGTGCCACCATAACATAAATTTGCTATCCATACAAAGTTCTTTAATAGAAATGGTAAATGTCAATAAATGTAAGAACAGATATACAGATACTAATTTAACTAGAGTAATTATCAGTCTTGAAATGATGATGTCTGTATCCATTACTTTTTCTGAGTAAGTTCTCTATTTTTAAATACTGAATGCATGTGTACATGTTTTAGTTAATTAATTTTAAATATATTTATTTTTAGTTTCATTTGTCTATCATTAATTTTATTTTAAATTTTCATTTATTTCTTATTTTCTTACATCTTTGTTAATTTTATTGATGTGACATTACATTATGACATATAGTGTAATGTTCATTGTGCATCAGTGAGAATCAACAGGAATATAGCTACATTAAGTTCACTACTAAAATTGCAAATCTATCCTTCACCATATCATTACAAATCCCCATCACACCTTCCCTTCTGGTGGCCATTAACTGGTTTCATATTCCAATAGCTTATTTTTGATTAATTTAATTCACCTGTTTCTCTGCATGCCACATATGAGTAAAATCACACGGTGCTTGTTTTTCTTTTTGGCTAGTTTACTAACCATAATCACTACTACATCCATCTGTGTTGTTGCAAAATGGCAGGGTTTTGTGTTTTTATAACTGAATAGTATTCGATTGTGTAAAAATACTACAATTTCTTCATCCATTTATCAATTGATGGGCACTTATTTTGTTTTCAGTTCCTGGCTATTGTAAAGAGTGTTTCAATAAACACAAGAGTGCATGCATTTCTTCAAATTAGTGTCTGTGTGTTTTCTGATAAATATCCACAAGTGGGGATACTGGATAATAAAGAATTATTATTATTTTTAAGAAATCCCATATTGTTTTTCCATAACGGCTGCACCATTTTACATTCCCACCAACACGTATGAAGTTTCCTTTCTCTATTTCCTCTCTAACATTTGTTGTTTCTTGTCTTTTTGATAATATCCATCTTCACAAGCATGAGGTAATAATCACATTGTTGTTTTGATTTGAATTTTCTCTAAAAAAGAAAATGATGATCATCTTTTCCTGTACCTACTGGTCATCTATATGACTTCTTTGGAGAAGTGTCTATCCAGATCCTCTACCAATATTTTTTAGATCAGGTTGTTTGTTCTCTCATTGTTGAGATTTAAAGTTCTTTGTATGTTTTGGATCTTAACCCTTTGTCATACAAACACTGTGCAAATATCTTTTCCCATTCACTTGGATGTCCTTTTATTTTGATGAAAGATTATTCTGCTGTGCAGACTGTTTTTAGTTGATGCAGTCCCAATTATTTAATTTTGCTTTCATTTGACTTGACAGTGGATTTGAGTCCCCAAACACATCTGTAAGCTAATGTCTGGGAGCATATTGCCTATATTTCCTTCTATGTATTTTCTGGTTTCAGTTTTTGTATTCAAGCCTTAACTCCACTTTGAATTAATTTTTATATGTGCTATAAGATAGTGGTTCAGTTTTCCCAATATCATTTATTGAAGAGACTTTCCTTGCTCCACTGTAAGCTATTGGTTCCTTTATCATAAATCAGTTGTCCATATGTATGTGGTGTTATTTCTGGGCTCTCAATTTGATTCCATTGGTATGTGTCAGTGTGTCAGTTGTTATTTTAATACCAACCTGCTTTAATTACTATCACTTTGTAGAAGAGTTTGAAGTACAGACGCTTGATACATCCATTGTTGTTTTTTTTTCCCCCCCTCAGGAGTGTTTTTGTTTTTTGTATGAATAACATCTCTTTTGCATTTGATTTCATTTGTGTTTTTTTTTTTTTTCTCTCTGAGTCTGGATAAGGGCTTGTCTATTTTGTTAATCTTTTCATTGTGTTGAGGGGGGGCGGAGCAACATGGCAGCGAGGAGACACTGCGAGTAAGATCTCCCATTAAAAAAAGCGAATAGGGAGGAAAAGCGGCAGGTCCCAGTGAGAACTGGGACACGGAAGATAAACGGGTGACGCCAGCGAACTGCCCGAAGAAGAAAGTGGCCATAAAAGAGGACTAGAAGGGAGGGAAGCGCAGAACCCTGCTCCCCTCCCCCGCCCACAGAGGCAGCACTCTCCGACCGGCAGAGAGGAGGAAACAACAAACCAAAACGGCCAACAAGAACAAACGACACAGCAAGCGGGACTGTGAGTGGAAAGGAACTATTGCAGCCACCACACCCCGTGAACGGGAGCTGAGGCGAACCCTGCAGGATCCGCCGCGGCGGTGAGCGAACGGCTCCTGGCGCCATTAGAGAAGAACAAAGACTCCGGGAGACGCGCACACAGCCCGGGCTGCCGGTAAGCTGGCGCGGAAACGCTGCGCGCTCGGGGAGCTTGAAAAGCAAGTGCAGACCTGGATTGCGGCTGCCCAGGTCCCCGCGCCTGCGACCTAGGCTTGCGGGGAGACGCACGGAGGTCCTCACTGAGGTGAAGGTCCCTCCCTGAGTGAGCAGGAACCAGGCGCCCAGGCACGGGAGCGGTGCAAAAGGCGCCATTCCCGCGCCACTGAACTGGGCTACAGCCCGCGTCCTGGAACTGAGGGCTTTGAACTGAGACCCGGGGCACGAAAATTCGGGGCGTGGTTTCTCCACGACGGTGGGGCACAAGGCAGACACAGCACCCCAAAGCCGTTGAGGTGTACCCTACCATTCCCGCTCTGTTCTCTGTCCCACGGGTGGGGGAGGCGAAAAACAGCCCCCAAGGCCAATAGAGAGATCTCTGCGCCACCTAGCGACCAGGAAAAAAAAAGTCACTAACACCCTATAAAAACAGGACATTTCTTAAGACTGCTTGAAAGGGCAGAAGGTTTCTGGAGGACCAGTGGCCAGCCGGAAGTTATTCCACGCCAGGCCCTTCCGACCAGCAGTCTGAGCCCACAGAGAGCAGGCACCCACGTCCGGGGCAGACCGGGGGCGCAGAAGAGTGTGCCTGAAACCGGAGGCGCAGGGACTGCATCCCGCTTCGCCATTTGAGAACAGGGACATTTCTTCAGTAAAAACTGCCTAAAACCAGCAGAAAGCTCCCCCAGAAGACAGAGATGGCTCCTGGAAGAGCCAGAGGGGAGCGGAGAAGTTCACCAAGATGTCAGTCAGTCCGAGCAACACAGTGCCAACGCATACGACAAATTAGAAAACAGACAGTAGGGAGTAGAAGAACCACACGCAACCTAAACAACTCCTCAGGAAAGAAGCACACCACAAAAAGAAAACCACTCCCCAGATTGCAACGACAGCAACTTGGAAGAACTTCTGAGCCTTCCAGAAAGAGAATTTAAAATTGCCATGATTAAAAAAGTGATAGATCAGAAGAAGGAAATTGAGTCCCTAAAGAGGGAAGTAAGAGAAATGCAGAGATCAAAAGATTAATGGAGGAACTAAAGAACTCTGGGAAAAGCAATGAAAGCAGAATAGATGAAATGGAAGAACGAATAAGTAATCTTGAAGACACAGAAATAAAAGAACCAAAACAGAAAAGGAAAGAGAAGTACGAAGGAAAAAGAATGAAGAAAGACTTCGGGAACTATCTGACTCCATGAGGAAAGGAAATATAAGAGTTATAGGAATTCCAGAAGGAGAGGAGAGAGATGTAGGAACAGAGAAAATATTCATGGATATAATTGAAGAGAACTTCCCAAATGAGAAGAAGGAGCTGAAATTGATATACAAGAAGCAAGAAGAACACCAAACTTCCACGACGAAAGGAAAAAACACAGCAAGACACATAATAGTAAAGCTCCCAATCCAGGACAAGGAAAATAATGAAGCTGACAAGAGGGAAGAAACAGATAACATTCAAAGGAAAACCAATCAGGCTGACATCAGACTTCTCTGAAGAAACACTACGGGCAAGGAGAGAGTGGAGGGACATAGTCAACAGACTCCAAGAAAACAGATGCCAACCAAGAATACTCTATCCCGCAAAGCTCTCTTTCCTCCATGAAGAAAGAATATGGACCTTCCCAGACAAAGAGAAACTCCGGAATTTCATTGCGACTAAACCCCCACTCCAAAAAATACTACAAGGAATCCTAAAGCCAGAACCTCAGGGAAGAATAACAACGAAAGAAGACCAAAAAAAAAAAAAAAAGTTATTAAAAGAATAAATAAATAAAATCAAAGGAAAGACAAACATAATGGCAATACAGATGCTAACATATCAATATTAACTCTAAATGTAAATGGACTAAACTCTTCAAAAAAGACACAGAGTTGCAGCCTGGATTAAGAAACAAAACCCACCTTTTGCTGTCTCCAGGAAACACATTTAGCTACAAAAGATAAAAATAGGCTCAAAGTCAAAGGATGGAAAACAATCCTACAAGCAAATGGGCCAAAAAAGAAAGCAGGAACAGCTATACTTATATCAGATAAAACAGACTTCAAACTCAAAAAAATAAAAAGAGACCCCAATGGTCACTACATTATGATTAAGGGGACAATACTTCAAGAAGAAATAACACTCATTAACATATACTCACCAAACGAAAGAGCACCAAAATATATCAGACAACTGTTGTCCTCTCTGAAAACAGACATCAGAAGAAACACATATGTAGTGGGAGACTTCAACACACCACTATCAACAATGGATAGATCAACAAGACAAAAAATAAGTAAAGAAACTAAAGCTCTAAATAAGGACCTAGAGCATTTGGGCTTAACAGACATCTATAGAACACTAAACCCAAAAAAAACGGAGTACACATTTTCTCAAGCGCACACGGGTCATTCTCCAGCGATCACATACTGGGGCACAAGACAAACATCAACAGATACACCAGATTAAATCATACCAACCATCTTTTCTGACCACGAAGGCATCAACTAGAAATAAATCATAAAAGAAGGCAAGGAACTATCCTACCTCATGGAGATTAAAAAGCCACACTACTGGAAGACCACTGGACTAACGAGGAGATCAAAGAAGAAATTAAAAAATTCTTTGAATTGAATGACAAGGAGGACACCAATATCCTAAATGTATGGGATGCAGCAAAAGCAGTAATAAGAGGAAAATATATAGCAATAGAAGCTCACATCAAAAACAAGAAAGAACTCAAGAAACAACCTAATCTCGAAGCTCAAAGATCTAGAAAAAGAACAACAAAAAAACCCCAGAACCAGTAGAAGAAAAGAAATAATAAAAACCAAAGCAGAAATAAATGAAATTGAAACTAAAAAAACGATCCAAAAGATCAATGAAACCAAGAGCTGGTTCTTTGAAAAAACAATAAATCTGAAGAAGAAGAAATCAAAAAAAAAACACCCCTTTTATTATCGAAACAAAAAAAATCAAATATTTGGGAATAAATCTAACAAAAGAGGTAAAGGACCTATACAAAGAAAACTATTAAAACACTGTTAAAAGAAATAGAAGAAGACACAAAGAAATGGAAAGACATCCCCTGCTCATGGATTGGAAGAATAAACATTATTAAAATGGCCATCCTACCAAAAGCAATATACAGATTCAATGCTATTCCAATCAAAATCTCATGGCATTCTTCAAAGAAATAGAACAATTATTGATGAAATTCATATGGAATCACCAAAAACCCCGAATAGCCAAAGCTCTACTGAAAAAAAAGAAGGAAATGGAGGCATCACACTCCCAGACTTCAAACTCTACTACAAAGCCATAATCATCAAACTGCATGGTATTGGAACAAGAACAGACATACAGACCAATGGAATCGAATAGAAAATCCAGAAATAAACCCACAGATTTATGGTCAACTAATCTTTGACAAAGGATCGAAGACTATGCATTGGAGCAAAGAAAGTTTGTTCAATAAATGGTGCTGGGAAAACTGGGTCGCTACATGCAAAAGAATGAAGCTTGACCACTACCTCACACCATACACAAAACTCAACTCAAAATGGATTAAAGAACTAGACATAAGACCTGAAACCATAAAATACATAGAAGGAAATATAGGCGAAACACTACGGGATTTGCACATCAAAGACATCTTTACAGACACATCACCCAAAGCAGTGATAGTGAAGAGAAAGATAAACAGCTGGGACTACATCAAATTAAAGAGCTTCTGCACAGCAAAAGAGACAATAACAAAAACAAAGAGAAACCCCACCAACTGGGAGAACATTTTTGCACCCAACACTAATGATAAAGGACTGATCACAAAAATCTGCAAAGAGCTGATGAGACTCAGCAACAACAAAGAAAATAATCCAGTCAAAAAATGGGCAGAAGAAGAGCTAAAAGAAACTTCTCTGAAGAGGAAATGCAAATGGCCAACAGACATATGAAAAAATGTTCAACATCACTTGTAATCAGGGAAATGCAAATCAAAACTACCATGAGATACCATCTCACACCAGTGAGAATGGCACATATTAAAAAAACTAGCAACAACAAATGTTGGCGAGGATGTGGAGAAAAAGGAACTCTTGTGCACTGTTGGTGGGAGTGCAAACTGGTCCAACCACTATGGAGAGCTGTGTGGAGATTTCTGGACCTACTAAACATAGAGCTTCCATATGATCCAGCAATTCCACTCCTAGGTATTTACCCAAAGGACACAGAAACATCAATTCCAAAGAGCACCTGCACTCCTATGTTTATAGCAGCACTGTTTACAATAGCTAAGCTTTGGAAACAACCCAAATGCCCAAAAATAGATGACTGGATCAAGAAGATGTGGTACATATATACCATGGAATATTACTCAGCATTCAAAAAAGATAAACACATGCAATTTGCAGCAACATGGATGGCACTGGAAGGATCATGCTCAGCGAAATAAGCCAAAAAGAAAAAGAAAAATACCGGATGGTCTCACTCATAGCAGGAATCTAGAAAACTTAAATAAGGGACCAGGAAAATGAATATAAGAAAGTGAAAATCAAAATCAACAAAAAACTATGAACCAGAGACACTTTTGGGGGGTGGGGGGCGGGAGGGGAAGGATTGGGGTCAGAATGGGGCGTTTGCAATTGTATGGGGGAATATAAAAATAAAATTTAATATTTAAAAAAAAAAATCTTTTCATTGTGTTGTTCCAAGTAAATTTCATATTTTTTTTCCATTTCTGTAAAGAATGTCATTGAGATTTAGATGGGCGTTACACTGAATCAGTGAATGGCTTATAAGATAACCATTTTAACAATGTTAATTCTTCCAATTCATGGACAGGGGATACCTTTCCATTTCTCTGGGTCTTCTTTTACTTCCTTTGACAACATTTGGTAATTCTCATTGTCTGTACTTCTCTTGCTAAATTTATTCCTAGGTATTTTATTCTTTTTACTGCAAATGTAAATGGGATTCCCCTTTCTGCTAGCTCATTATGTACTGTACATATAGAAATGCAACAATTTTTTTAAATGCTATGTTAAGGATATTATTTAATTAGTAAAAAAGCAAGGAGATGATTGCTGCAAAAATTATGCCAATGGTCTCTTTTGGAAAAAGGAGAGCTTTATGATTAGAAAGGCGAATCTAGAGAGCTTTTGTATATTAATATGTAGCCTTTTACTTTACTGTATTGACTTCTTATTTCTAACATTTTACTACTGTCTTGGATTTTCCATGTATATCATCATGTCATCTGCAAATAATGATAATTTTACTTCTCCTTTTCAATTTGGATAATTTTTATGTACTTTTCAGGTTTAATTGTTCTTTCTAGGACTTCCAACACTATATTGAACAATGGTAGTAAGAGTGGACATCTTAGAGGAAAGGCTTTCGGGTTTTTTGCAATTCAGTATGATGTTGGGTGTGAATTTGTCATAAATGGCTTTTATTATGTTGAGGTACATTACCTCTACCCGTTTTGTTGATGGTTTTATTTTATTTTTTTAAACACTTATTTTTTTTTTTAAGATTTATTTATTTATTTATACAAGCACTGGGTACAGTCAGAAGCGCCGGAGGGTGAGAGAATTCACCAGAGCCAGAGCGGAGAGCAGAACAGGCAGAGTGAGGAAGTACATTGCTGAGGGGAGCAGTGGGCGGCAGGAGATGGCTGCACGCCATGTGGGACCCTCACCCGGTGGCCAGGCATCAAACCGGCACTGCAGAGGCTGCGGGAAGCTTCACAACCCAGCCCTCAACCGCTGCGCCACCGGGGAGGTCCTGTTGATGGTTTTATTAAAAAAGAATGTTCAGGGCCTCCCCGGTGATGCAAGGGGTTAAGACGCAATCTATGAAACTATCGAGCCACTGCAGCACAAGTTCGATCCCCAGCTGGCCAGGGAGCAATCCACATGGCTCAGCAGACCTCTCCTGTCTCGCCTGCTGCTCCCCTCAGCAGTGTACTTCCGTCAATCTGCCTGTTCTGCTCCCCACTCTGTCTCTGGTGAATCCTCTCACCCCACTCACCCCCCACATCTGGTCTGTGCCACAGCTCTTGTATGCACAAATAAATAAATCTTTTTTTTTTTAAAAAAAAAAGAATGTTTAATGTTTTCAAATACTTTTTCTATATTTATTTAGATGATCATATGATTGTTGTCTTTTTCTTTTTGATGTGTGAATCATGTTTATTGATTTGATTATGTTGAACTATCCTGGCATACCTGGAATAAACCCCACCTAAATATAATGTATGGTTCTCTTAATGCATTACTGCATTTAATTGGCAAAGATTTTATTGAGGATTTTTGCATCTATGTTCATGACATATATTGTTCTATAGTTTTGGTTATTTGTGGTGTCTTTGTTTTCACAGTTTGGATAATCTTGACTTCGTTTTGTTTGAAAGTTTTCCTCCTCTTCAAGTTTACAGAAGAATTTAAATAGAATAGGTATTAATTATTCTTCCAACATTTGGTATATTTCACTAGGTGGGTCATCTGGTCCTGTTCTTTTGTTTTTGGAGAGGTTTTTGATATCTGTTTCAATTTCTTTGTTAATTGTTTAGGTTTGCTATTTGTTCCCGATTTAGTACTATAATTCTGTTTCTAGGAATTTGTTCATTTCTTCTGAGTTGTCCAAACTATAGCCATTCAGTATCTTTGTAGTATTCTAATACTCTATTATGATCCTTTGCATTATTTTAGTATCTGTTATAACATCCTCTTTGCATTTGATTTTGTTTTCTGTCTTCTTTGTGAGTCTGGATAAAAGCTGGTTTATTTTATTAATCTTTTCAAAAACTCAGCTCTTTATTTTTTTTAAGGCACTACCTTTACTTTACTTGTATCCAGAATTATTACATCCTAGTTTTTAATTGTTGCATTGTAAGACACTATAATAGCTGTTACATTATCATCTCTTTAGACTATACAACTTAGACACATTTTTAAATTTTTTTTTAGTTGAGATGACATTAAACTTTAGTTTCCTTACAATAAGGAACAAAATGTAAATGGTTAACAAATTTTTATTACTAAGCTTAGCAAAACCTTAGTTTAGTTTTAGTTTTCCCTTGGAACTGGAATTTTAAGTCAACTTCAGAATTGCCACTGTAACACTATTATATACCAAGTTTTTTTGTTGTTTTTTTTTTTAACCACAATTTTATTTATTTATTTATTTTAATTTTAATTTTATTTTTGTATTCCCCATACAATTACAACCCCCTTATTTTTACCCCAAGCCCTCCTTTCCCAGCCCTCCACCCCCCATAGTGTGTCTCTTGTTCACAGTCATTTGTTGATTTTGATATTTTCTTTCTTACAGTTATTCTTTTTCCTGGTCCCTTATTTAAGTTTTCTAGATTCCTGCTATGAGTGAGACCATCCGGTATTTTTCTTTTTCTTTCTGGCTTATTTCACTGAGCATGATCCCTTCCAGCGCCATCCATGTTGCTGCAAATTGCATGTGTCTCAGCTCTTTTCTTAAATTAACATTTTGAGTTGTCTTTTTGATTTTCATTTCATTCATTTCTGCTTTTTTATTATTTCCTTCTACCTACTGACTTTTTGTTTTGATTTTTCTACCTTTTCTGGGTAGATTGGGAGTTTAGGTTTCTTATTTGTGATTCTTCATGTTTCCAGAAGTTGACCTGCTTTCCTATAAACATTCTTTGCACAAATTTTGCTACATCCCCGATGTTCTGATAAGTCATCTTCATTTTCATTATTCTACGTATATGTTATATGTTTTTTTCTAATTTAATTTCCCTATTGACCCCGTTAGCTATTTAGTAACATGTTACTTTTTCTGCACAAATGTGTGCTTTCCCCATCTTCCTTTGACTTCTATTTTCATTCCATCATAATTTGAAAAGATGCATGATATGATTTTAAAATTCATATTTTTTTAGACTTGATATATATGTACCAACATATGGTCTATTCTTGAGAATATTCCAAAGGCACTTGTAAACAATGGTTCTTCTGGTGTTTTGGAGTAGGATATTCTGTAAATATCTATTAGTTACATCTTATCCAATGTGTCACTCAAGGCCATTTTTTCCTTGGCGATTTTCTGTGTAATTTGTCAATTGTTGTAAGTGAGTTGCTAAAATTCCTTGCTTTAGGTCTCTTAATATTTGGTTTATATATTTTTGTGCTATTATATTAGGCAAATATATAATGATAATTGCTATGTTTTCCCGTTGAAGTGATCTTTTTATCATTATATTGCATTAATCCTGTCTCTTGTTATCTTTTATGGCTGGAAATAAATTTTATCTGATATAAGTCATGTGGTTCCTGTCTTTCTGAATTTTCTTCAGCTTGGAATACCAATTTCTATTCCTGTATTTTTCCTTATAACCTGAGTGAGTCTCTCATGAGTAGCTTTTTATTTTTTTTTTACTTTAATATTTGGGGTTACGTTGTTGTTCTTACATATGTGCATGTTCTACTCACCTGCCACTAAACCAACAGTGCCCATACCCCATATGGCTCCCTCCACTATCCTTCTCCCTCCCCTCCTAACTCCGTTCTCTCTGGTGACCATTATATTCTTTCATTGAATTCAAGATTTATTCCTACTATACTTTGTGTATTTTGGGGTGTGGCATTTACATTCCACAGATCAGTGGAACCATCTAATATCTGTCTTTTTTTTTTTATTTCACGTAATATGATCGCCTCGAGGTGTTCCATTTGTCCCAAGTGCCACTATTTCATTGATTTTTGCAGCTGTGTAACACTCCATTGAGCATATATCCCACAATTCCTTGATCCATTTGTCTGTTGAAAGGCACTAGGGTTGTTTCATGACTTGGCAATTGTGGACAGTGATGCTATACACATAGGTGCAGATAAAACTTTTTGTATTAGAGTTTTCATATTATTTGCATAAATTCCTAATAGAGCTATTGCTGGGTCCTACAAAACTTCCATTTTAATTTTTTTAAGATTTCATCAGGGCCTCCCCTGGTGGCGCTGGGCTGCGAAGCTGCCCGCAGCCTCTGCAGGGCCGGTTCCATCCCTGGTCGCCAGCGAGGGCCCCACATGGTGCAACAGACCTCTCCTGCCGCGCCCACTACTCCCCTCAGCAGTGTTTTTCGTAAGTCTGCCTGTGCTGTTCCCTGCTCTGGCTCTGGTAAATTCTCTCACCCTCCCGCGCTTCTGACTGTACCCAGTGTTTGTATAAATAAATAAATAAATCTTTACAAAAAAAAAAAGAACTCATCATGCCTTTTCCCACAGGAGCTGCACATATATTCACTTGCACCAGAAACAAATGGGAGTTCATTTTACTCCACATACTCACCAATATTTGTCGATTCTATTGTTTTTTTTAAATGGGCCATTCTCATAGGGGTCAGGTGCTATTTCAATGTGGTTTTGATTTTCATTCCTTTTAACAAGTGATGTTGAATAATTTTTCACATGTCTGCAGGACATATGAATGTTTTACTTAGAAAACTGTCTATTTAGGTCCTTTGTCAATTTAAAAAAAAAAATAATAGAGGCATGCTTTATTTATTTATTTGTTTGTTTGTTTGTTTATACATGCACTGGGTACAGTCAGAAGCGCGGGAGGGTGAGAGAATTGACCAGAGCCAGAGCGGGGAGCAGAGCAGGCAGAAGGACCGAAGTACACTGCTGAGGGAGCAGCGGGGCAGCAGAGAGGTCTGCGCGCCATGTGGGACCCTCCTCCGGTGGCCGGGGAGCAGCCGGGGATCGAACCGGCGTCGCAGAGGCCGTGGGCAGCTTCGTAACCCAGCGCTCAACCGCTGCGCCACCGGGGAGGCCCCTTTGTCAATTTTTTGATTGGGTTGTTTTTTTGTTGTTGGATTGTTTGAGAAATTTTTAAATTTTTTTGAGATTAGTCTCTTGTCAAATGTGTGGTATACAAATATGTTTTCTTTCCATTCTGTAGGTTGTCTTTTTGTTTCTGTGATGGTTTCTTTTGAGGTAAAAAAGCTTTTAAGTTTGATGCAGTCCCACTTACTTGCTTTTGCTTTTGTTTCTCATGCTGTTAGGGTTGAGTTCTCCAATACATATTTGTGGTAAATGTAATATATTGTGTCCCCTGTATTTTTATTTCAAACCTCTGTGAACTAGTTTTTGTTAATGGAGTTAAGTATGGGTCTAGTTTCACTTTTTTAAACTTACTCTCTTTGTTTCCCAACAACAATTATTTATTTATTTATAAAGATTGATTTATTTTTATACAAGAGCTGGGTTACAGGCCAGAGGCGCAGAAGGGTGAGAGGATTTACCAGAGACAGAGCCGGGAATAGAATAGGCAGAGACCGAAATACACTGCTGAGGGGAGCAGCGGGCGTGAATGGAGAGGTCTGCCGCGCTATGTGGTAATCTCCCTGACCAGCAATGAATCCACGCTGTGGAGGAGGCTGCGGACAGCTTCACAGTGCTGCGCTCAACCTGGGGCGCCACTGGGGAGGCCCCCAACAATTATTAAAGATGTTATCTTTTCACTTTTATTTACATGTTATTTTTTAATGAAGTCTTTTAGGGCATTTGTGTATTTATTTTTTGAGGAAACATTGGTTTACAACAATGTATAAGATTCATAGCTATAGGGTCACAACTTTTCACGCTTATGTTACTATGCCACACCCACGATCAAGCTACCTGTAATTCTTCACAATAATCTACTGGGTTTCCTCCTCACTTTAAGCTCTACCTTGCCCCTCCCCTTCTCTGGCATTCTAAATTTAACATCCAGATTTCTTTTGTTTTGTTTTTGGTTTGTTTCTTTCAGACTTTGCGTTTTGTTTCTTCATATTCCAAACATGAATGAAGGTATCTGGTCTATATTTCTTTATACTTCTGGCATGTTTTGTTAAATATAACCTCCTCCACTTGCATCAATGTTGTCTAAAATGGCAGGAGTTCATCTTTTTTATGGTTGAATGGCACCCTTTGCACATATAGGCCATATCTTAATGCACCCATCTGTTATTGGATACTTAGGTTGTTTTCATAACCTGGCTATTATAAGTAATGCTACAGAACATAGGAGTGCACATATTCCTTCTAATTAATGTTTATGCATTCTGTGGTTCAATGAATAAGGTTAGAATTACTGGATCTAACATTAATGATTTGATAAATCCATATTTTTTCTACAGGGGCTGGACCAGTCCCCATTCCCACCAACAGTGTAAGAGGGTTCCTTTTATATATTTAGGTGCTTGAGTGCTTAAATTAGTACCTACTATATAACAATAACTCAATAAACTTGCAGATCCTCTTTTTTTGATATACTATAAATGTAAAATCTCAGCTTAACTAAATATAAGCCAAATAATTCACATCAATTATCAAAAATGCTTGAAAAAATTTTATTAAATGTATAGAAAGCAGGCCATTTCATTGCTGAGGTGATACCACAGTAGCCCACAGAAGCAGCCCAAAGTCCAAAGCAGTCCATCTGGAAAGCACTGGACAGCACACTAGACAGCACTAGATGCAGTAGTACCAAAGAGCAGTGACAGAGGATCAGAAGGGGTGGAGCGCTTTCAGAGTTAGCTGGACAAAGGTCAACAGTGTCAATCACAAGTCAGCAGTGACGTCTGCACTGGTCAGCAGGCAATGGTGCCAAATACAACAGTGTTACAGCTCTTTGAGAGCTGTTGGCTTATGCCAAAAACAGACAGCTCTTTTATACACACTGGGTGCCAGCCTATGGTGCTCTTTGCAGGTGGTGATAGAGGCAGGGCTGGTGGAAGGTGTAGTGGTCCAGTCTCTATGGAGTTCTCAGAGGTCTCAAAGTCTATGGGGATCTCGGAGGTATCTATAAAGGTCTATGGAGGTCTCAAAATCCCGACAAATCTGTCCGCATAAGGGTCTGATGAACGGGTCTGCAGCTGTTTGCTCAATGAAACAAGTTAGCCACTCTTCCAGCTTATATCCTCCTGAGGGTCCCTGCCTTTCTAGCCAGACTGGACCATTTACAATCCTAGCTGTTTGATTGCTGCTGGCCCAGCACCAATGAGATAAATCCATTTTTATTTCTCAGTGGTCTAAAACCCCTTGAATGGCACCAGTCAGAGCCCAAACCTGATTGGTCCATGAGAGCCTGAACATGATCAGACTGTTATAATTTCAGCACTATATTCAAAGTGAACCCAGATCCAACATACACTGAGTTGAGGGAAGGCTTGTAGGTGGCTGACTCAGCTGGTACCAGATACTCGCTACACACAAAATGCTTCAGAGGGGTGGGGTATGGAGGTGCAGGAGACCCTACAGCAGAGATGGGACACAGGTCTGAGCGGCAGGAGTGCAGGCTGCCACTTGGAATCTACCGTGCTGGTCCAGCACACAGACTGTGGGCTTCATTCCCATGTTGTGTGCTGGGCCTGGGCAAGCCTCATCCCTGGAGCCACAGGGCTACCTCACACTGGGGCAGGGCGAGAAAACCATCACCACTGCTGTCGGAGCCTAGTGTTGACCGACAGGCTGCATGTGCTGGGCCAAATCTTCAAGCCTGGCCACTGAAGTGGCCTATTATGCAAAGCCTATTATGCACTGAAGCAATAGCAGCCACAGGGCCCTGGTTTCATAAAATCCATAAAAATCCTTCATTTATTGGAATGCAAGGTTTTTCTGCCTTTACTCTTACTACTACCAGCAATTCAGGATCACTTTATATATGCCCTTTATTTTTACATTTGTTTTAAATTGAAATAGAAAGAAATATACTGACTGAGCAAGAAAACTTTTCATAATTTTTTTTTGTTTTTATCCCAACCAATAATTTTATTTTATTTTTTTTACCATTCAAATCATTTTTGTATATTTACAGAGTTGCACAATTTTACCAGAGATAATTTTGTCATTTCTTTTTTGTTCAGTTTGTCCATTTTCTCCTTTTTTTCAATTTTATTTTTATATTCCCCATACAATTGCAACCCCCTTATTTTGACCCCAATCCCTCCTTTCCCTGACCCTCACCCCCCATTGAGTGTCTCTAGTTCATAGTTGTTTGTTGATTTTCATTTTTACTTTCTTATAGTTATTCTTTTTCCTTGTCTCTTATTTAAGTTTTCTAGATTCCTGCTATGAGTTTTTCAGTTTCATTTTTTTATTATTTTTAATTGAGACAACATAATTTTATAGCCCTGTATATGATCCAGAGTTATAGGATCACTCCTTTTAGAAACTTCACTGTTTTTTGTTTTCCATTGCTTAGTGAATGCAAAATATAAATGAATTATTTAGCATAGAAGGATTTTATTGAGGGCTCCAGAGAAAATGTCTTTGACACAATACACTGTGTCCCTATTTTATCCACCACTGCACAGAACATCTATAAATGGCCCCAGTACTTTCACAGTGCTATAGGACTCATTCTCATTATCCCTGATCGGTGGTTACTTCAAATGCTCTACTAATCATTCTGTGTTCTATCCTGCTCTGGAGGAAAATTTAAATGCTCACACAAAGTCAAAGGGGATTCCCACTATTGAAAATAAGTGAAGGGAAGAAAATGTGTTTTTGCCAAGATAGGCCCCTGAAGCTAAACTTTGGAAGGTGATACACATAGATTATTCAGTAGGAAAGGTTTTAATTAGTGTTACTTTATACTTATTCTATAAATGATAAAATAATCAAAACAGCCTATCAGGCTTGTTGAATGCCAGACTAATCAAGTTCCCAACAATCTGAGTTCCATCAGCTATCTGCGTAAAAATTATCTTAATTTAAGACAAGTCTCAAAGAGTGGGTGATCAATTTCTTTCAGAGGAAACATACTTTGTTCTTTTAATACTTATACTAAGAGTTATTTTTATCAAACCCAAGCTTCATTCTTTTTCTTTCTAATGTTTATATGTTTCTCTTCTTTATAGGGCTCTCTTTTCCTCAATACCTCATTCTTCTATGTCCTGGTAGAGGAGTATAATGTGTTTTTGAAAGCAACAATTTCCAAAAGATTTTGTGAGAAATCATATGCAAATATTCTGCCACTGCCTCAATATTGATTTTCTAACCAGCCTGATATGCTAATGTAATTGCTTTAATGGATAAATTTTCTACAGCTTGTAAACTCGAATCAACCTCATCACTCTCACTGCAGTGCCCTAAATATTGATTCAATTATAATCTCTAAAAATGAAGATAATTCTTTTTTGAGATTTCAAATTTAATTTAAAGATTGTGTATAAGTAACACGGGGTCAGTGCTGCCATTAGCTGAACACCAACTGACCTTTACAACTCTGACATTTTAAACAGGCATTTTTTTTGTGATTGACTAACCAGAGCATAGTTCATCATATACAGTACTAACTTTTACTGAACCAATCTTGATTCTGACCTGAGTAGTTTTAATCTGTACCTCAGCGGGCCTCCCTGGTGGCGCAGGCGGTTGAGCGCCCCACTGTGAAGCTGTCAGCAGCCTCTGCAGTGCAGCTTCAATCCCAGCCGGCCAGCAAGAATCCCACATGGTTGGCAGACCTCTCCTGTCACGCCCACTGCTCCCCTCACCAGTGTATTTCGTCAGTCTGCCTGTTCTGTTCCCAACTCTGTCTCTGGCAAATCCTCTCACCCTCCTGCACATCTGGCCTGTACCCCGGTTCTTGTATAAATAAATAAATCTTAAAAAAAAAAAAAACTGTACCTCAGCAATGCAGAATTCCAGGCCCCTTCTAAATTCTCCCTTGTCATCCCTAATTTTATGATTTACACTCTTTTGGTCTCCCTGAAATGCATATATTGCCTCCTGTGGATGATATTTAATCTACACGCTTGGCACATGCACTTAAGTCTGTTATCTTGAATTTTGTATTGTGAATTAGAATTCTTCATATTTGAAAAGAAGAAGCTATAATATCAGTCATTATTTTAAAGAAGACATTTGTGTTGTTGCAAATTTAAGAAGAAAATCTCATACAAGAATCCATAAAAATCAATTTGCTTTCACAGGTTTAATAAAGCAATGATTCCTTGAAGTAATTATGAACTTTCTTCACTAAAAGTGGAAAATTCACCATTAGCTCAAAATGTGAAGAAACACATTTTAGCAGTTAATATCCCCACAGCAAATTTCCCAGATTTCAGACCCAGTAACATGTGTCTTGGTCAACATCAAACTCATAATTATCTATTATTATTGATATTAGATTTGTTCCAATTTTAACCCTCCAATGTTTCAGTGCCAAATAATATTCATCTTGGAAAATTAGCACATACATTGTGTATTGGCAAAATTATTTCTAACTTAGACATTTGAAAAGAAATTTCAAGCATTTTGTTTGAGCTGTATCAACCAGAAAATGCAAAACACTTTTATACGTGATCTCTAGTCAAGATCAAAACAATATAGTGATAAATCATGACAAGTAATGAAAAAAAAAAAAAAACCTTTTCAACCCAAGTAAGGAAATTCAGTATAGGATATTAAAAGACTTGATGAAATTCACAGAGCTAGTAGTGGCAAAGCCATAACTAAAATCAATTTTAATAGGACCTACATTTATTTGTTAATAGATATATATTTCTAGCTTTATATTGAGTTATGATTAGCAAATAAAAATTGTAGACATTTCAGGCATACAGCATGATGTTTTGATATACCTATATAGACTTTGAATTGATTACAACAATCATACTAATTATCACATTCATCATCCCATATAATTATCTTTTATAATGAGAACACTGAGGATATTGTCTGTTAAATTTCAAGTACACAATACCTTATTATTAATTATTAATTATAGTCACTACACTGTATATTAGGTCTTTAGAATATATTCATCTTATAACTGGCAATTCTATTCTTTGAAAACTTCTTCCCATTTCTCCTACCTTCTCGTTCTTAGTAACCATCATTATACCTTCTATTACAATGAGTTTGACTTTTTAAATTTCCATATATATGTGTGAAACCCACTCAAGTCTTCCTCTGTTAGCATAATCTCCAGCTTGATACATGTTATCATAAATGTTAGCATTTCCTTCCTTCTTAAAACATAAATATTATATATATATATATATATATATATATCCCATTACATATCTCACACTTTCTTTATCCATTCATCTGTCAGTGGACACTCAGGATGTTTCCATATCTTGGCTATGGTGAATAATGTTGTAATGAATAGGAGAACAAATAACTTCAAATAGTGACTTTATTTCTTTTGGAAAAATGCTCAGAAGTGGTATTATGCATCATACAATAGCTCTATTTTTGATTTTTTGAGAACCCTCTATACCATTTTCCATAGTGACTGTATCAATTTACATTCCCACCACTAATGTAGAAAGGTCCCCCTTTCTCCATATCCTTACCACACTTTCTATTTCTTGTGTTTTTTATGATAGCCATTTTTATAGTTGTAGGGTGAAAAGATTATTATGGTTTTGACTTGAATTTTGCTGATGATTAGTGTTGTTGAGAATATTTTCCTGTACTTGTTGGGTATTTGTATGTCTTCTTTGGAAATATATATTTCCCAAAGAAACGGAATGAATATGACTGGAATGAAAACTGAATATGTATTTTTTATTTATTTTTTTATTTTTAAAAGATTTATTTATTTATTTATACAAGCACTGGGTATTGTCAGAAGCGCGGGAGGGTGAGAGAATTCACTAGAGCCAGAGCGGGGAGCAGAGCAGGCAGAAGGACTGAAGTACACTGCTGAGGGGAGCAGCGGGCGGCAGGAGAGGTCTGCGCGCCATGTGGGACCCTGCTCCGGTGGCCTCGAGTAGCCGGGGATTGAACCGGTACCGGCGCTGCAGAGGCTGCGGGCAGCTTCGCAACCCAGCGCTCAACCGCTGGGCCACCAGGGAGGCCCTGAATATGTATTTTTTAAAAGAAACATTAAGGAATTAAGTGACAAACATCTTGAGAAATTTTTTTGAGATGCCTGTTATGTTCTGTATCTCAATCTGATGGATATGAATACATGGGTGTATTCATACATAAAAATTCATCAAACCGTGAAGTTAGTGACTTACTAAAAGTTATACATTAAAAAAAAAAAGAAAAGAAATCCTTCATTGTCTTTTTTTTTTTTTTTCATTTTACTGTAGACCTGGGGGACTTCTGTTTTTCCAGATCAGCACTAATCTGTGGATTGATACTCAAGAACCAGTAATCTTGACACAAAGCCCAAACACTTTCATTAGACTGGAAATTCCTTTCCAGTCTGGTCCAAGTTTTCTTTCTGTTCTCACCTCCTGCCTATTTCCTTCTCTCCCATGTTTTATATATTCCTGGTGCAGTCCTCAGACTCACAACAAATTTTTATGTTCCACTGCCCTTGCACTTACTCTTCTATGTGATATAAGCCTAAATTTAATGCCCTATTTTGTGTATGACCCTCTATATTAATGGCAAATATGGAGTAGGTACACTGAAATTTTAAGTATTACTAAATTATTATAAGAACAATAACTATGGAACTTTCTTAAATTTCCATATCAACCCCTTCAGGCATAAGTGTGATTGCATTCACACAAATATAAACACATACAGATACACACACATACACACACACCACTGAATGTAGACTTAAGATTGATTATTTCTAAGTAGCAATTTCCTTGGAAAGCCAAAAAACTGACTAAAATATGGTAATAATTTATCATAATAAAATAATTGGGCAACAGCTAAATGATAAGTAAATACTATGAATGAATCAACATATTTAGCTTAAAATATGTCTGAGTCAATTAATCAAACATGTGAAGGCACACAGTCTCAGCAAAACATGTAATTCCAGATATTCAAAAGGACTATCCTTTTATTAAAAAACCACATTTCTAAGGCATTGTTCTATGCTCAATAATATTCCACAGATACCCCCTTGTTTCCAGTAGATAAATTTAGGAGCAAATATTGTGTTTGATTCTTTATGTTACTTCATTGGCTGATTTATTAAGGGATAATAGCAAAATCTTACAGTGAAAGTAAGATAGCAGTTTAAACAAAAACTTTAAATTCAATACAATGTGATTTATTCTAGACAGTAAATCTAACTTGCTACAATGATTGGGATGAGGACATCAGTTCTTTATGTGACAAAATAGGATACTAGCAAAGGTGTATATTTTTTCTAACAGAAATATATTAACTTCAAGTTTTCTAGAAAATAATTTAGGTTTTATACATAGAGCATTTTTTAAGAACAATAAACTACTTTAAAGATCAATATAATTCAAAGACTTTTGTAAAATTACAACATGATTTATATATTAAAATACATACTTCATGAGAGCTCATACATTTAAATTAAATGACTTAGTTCCTTCATTGTGTAATATACGAAGCTTTATGAATGCAGAAAATGATTATAAACATGTTGCTTTCAATTGTTATTTTGTAATAAAATTTAAAGATTCCCTATAAAGTTCTTCATATTCTTCAGTTTAAAAGTTATTGTGGTCCTAGAATAAAATTTTAAAATACATAATTTCTATAGTACAAAGCTCTGGTAAGTAATTTTAATTAGCTCTGATTGAATATACTCTACAGATTACATCTATAGCAATTTGGTTGTATGTTATTGAAAGTAGGGTGAAACTGAGAAATGAATTATAAATTTCAAGTTTGAGCCAGATCATGGAAGATTTTAAATGCAAGACAAGGATGTCTGGACACTTTCATTAAGTGATGAGAAGTCTGGAGTAGATGATGTTATTATCAGAACAAAATTTTAAAAATCAGGGCCTGAATTAAGGGGGCAACACTGGTAAGGGAAATAAGCGATCTATTTCGAAGTTGGAAACAACAGAACGTGTACATAGGTAGCAATGAAAGTGATAGAGAAGGATCATTTTGAGGGTTTGCATGACATATTAATATGGTATTTATAATTAAGAATCCATTATTTTCAGTGCTTGTGAGAGAGGAGATTTGACTGCAGAACTGTATTAAAGGTTTTGTTTAGTTATACAGTATTAGTAATAATTATCATTTATGTAGAACTCTTTACAATTACTGAAAAAAAAATCTCGTTTGAAGTTCTGAACAATCCATCCTCTCCACCTTAATAGGAAGTATCTGAATTTTAAAGAGAAACATTGACCTTCCAAGGTCATACTGGGTGTTTATTGTATAGGTAAGCTAAATCCCAACAATAGTCTGATTCTTACAATATTTTTACTTTTGCTGGTTTCACAAATTTAATATTATTCAATGCCACATTATATGACTACTATTCTGGACATAAAGTTACCACATGCTAAACAGGTTGTGTAAATAATAGTCAGAAACTTGAACTGGAAGTCAGGAAATTAACATTTATCACCTTATCCTTTTATTTTTTTTAAAGATTTATTTATGCATACAAGAATGGAGGTACAAGCCAAAGGTGCAGGAGTTGGGGGGTGAGAGGATTCACCAGAGACAGAGTGGGGAACAGAACAGGCAGATTGACTAAAACACACTGCTGAGGGGAGCAGCGGGCGAGTCAGGAGAGGTCTGCTGTGCCATGTGGGTTGCTCCCTGGCCGGGGATCGAACTCATGCTGCAGTGGCTGTGGTTAGCTTCATAGGTTGTATCTTAACCCCTTGCACCATCAGGGAGGCCCTCACCTTATTCTTTTAAAATCTAACTGCACCACCTTGGACAAATCACCCTCACATTTTGAATTTAAACTTAATGTGACATTTGATGATTCTAAAAATAAGTTAGCCTTGTCAATAATTTTCAGAATAATTTATTTCCACCTGCTATATTTAAACATTCAGCCACATAACTGAAAGGGTTTTAAAGTTAGCATTGTTGTCTAGAGCAATACTCAATATTTCTAGACTATTATAAAGAACACATGATATGGTTCAAGAGTCAAGACTATTATATGACTCAGCTCGAATTAAGCAGTTAATAAAAGTAGGTTTCCTAGACCCCTGATATGAAAAACCTGTTGTATGGGGGAAATATATAATTTGATTCAATTAGACTTGGGAAATATTTTAAAGATCTCTTAGACCCACATTTTTAATCTAAAAAATGGGTATAATACCAATAATATATAGCTTTTTGTATTGTTCTTATGTTGTCACACAGGCAAGATTTCATATCTTTTTTATATCTGAGTGTATTCAATTCTGTATGTTTACCACAATTTCTTAATCCACTGTTATGTCCTTGGAGACATAGGCTGTTTCCATAAATTGGCTGTTATAAATAGTGTTACAGTGAACACAAGAGTGCATCTACCCCTTCAAGTTAGTGACCTTGTATTCCTCAGTAGAAAGCTATGTGAATCTGCTGGATTATGTGGTAGCTATATTTTTAATATTTTAAGAAACCTCCATATTGTTTTGCATAGAGGCTGGAACAGTCTATATTCTCAAGCACAGTGTGTAAGAGTAACTTTTTCTCTACATTCTCACCTATCTCTTTGTTTCTGGTCTTTTATGATAAGTGATGATGGGTACTTTTATTATCACAATGATCATAGAAGAAAAATTCCCCCAAATTTATATCAAGCCAAATTCAACAATGCATTAAAAAGATCATATATCATGAGCAAGTGGAATGTATTCCAGGGATAAGTATGGTCAAAAATCCAAAAATTGAAAAATGTAATTCACCACATCAAAACTAGGAAGTTTATAAAATTCATATGGTTGTTTCACTAAATAGAAAGTTATTGCTAAGATTCAACATCCATGTTTTTGTTGTGGGAGAGCCACAGTAATCACACCTGTGGAGAGAAATCCTATGCAGTCAAAATATTAACCAGAATGTAAAACATTAAAAATATAAATGAATGAATGTCTCAACATCCATTTCTGATAAAAATTCCCAAAACTGGGAATAGAAGGAATACATCACAATATAATAAAAGCCATATATAACAAACCCATTTCTTTTTTTTTTACTATTTTTTCCTGTTTATTTTTTATTGAGGTAATATTGGTTCATAACATTGTGTAAGATTTAGAGGTAAAGGCCCACAACTCTTCAGATATATGTTACCACACCCTACCCACCACCAAGATAAATAAAATAGAACATAAATACACAACCATTAAAAATGTAATATTCTAGTAACAAACCCATTTCTAACTAGTGAAATTCTGAAAATCTTTCATCTAAGATCAGATGCAAGATAAGGATTCCACTTTCACCACTGCTATTAAGCTTAATATTGTAAGTCTAAGGAAGAGGAATTAGTCAAGAGAAATATATAAAAGTAATCCAAATTAGGAAAGAAGAAAAACTATCATTATCTGCAGATGCCACTACAACATAAATAGAATACTCTAAAGACTCCACTAAAAATTATTAAAACAATAAATCAGTACAGGTAAGTGGAAGGCTACAAAATAAATATATAAAAATTGGTTGAGTTCCTATATGCAAATAATGAATTAGAAGAAAAAGAAATCAATAAAGCAATCACATCTGCAATCACATCAAAAGAAATGACCACAAATAAATTTAACAAAGTAGGTCAAAGACCTATACAACAAAAACTATGAAACAATGTTAAAAGACATAGAAGAAGACACATGTATTTAAAAAATATTTCCAGGAGTTCCCATTGTTCAATTAGCCATCTTACCCAAAGTAGCATACGGATTCATTGCAATACCTATCAAAGTTTCAATGACATTTTTCAGAAAAATAGAACAAAAATTACTGAATTTCATATGGCACCACAAAAGACCATGAATAGTCAAAACAATTCAGAAGAAATAAGAATGGAAGTATCACATTCCCGGACTTCAAACTATACAACAAAGCTATAGTAATCAAGACAGTATGGTACTGGGGGGAGAGGAAACAGACACACAGATCAGATGAATAGAATTGAGAGCCCAAAATAAACCCACCCTTATATTGATAGTTAATTTACAACAGGAGCCAAAAGTATACAATGAAGAAAGGAAAGTCTTTCCATCAAACAATGTGGGGAAACTGGACAGCCACATGTAAAAGAATGAAATTACACCACTATCTCACACCATATACAAAAGTTAATTCTAACTGGATTAAAGACTTGGATGTAAGATTTCAAATAATAAAACACATTGAAGAAAGTAAAAACACTCTATGACATTGGCTTTAAGCTTATCTTTGGGGAATCCACACCAATGGTAAGGAAGACAAAAGCAAAAATAAATAAGTGGTGTCATGTCAAAATAAAAAGCTGCAGAACAAAAGAAATTACCACTAAAACAAGACACCCTACTGTATGAAGAAAATATATGCACATCGTACATCCCACAAGGGGCTCATAATCAAGATCTACAAAGAACTCATAAAACTCAACAAAAAGAAAACAAATAAACCAAACAAATCTCATACCTTGAGAATGGCTCTTATCCAAAAGACCAAAACCAACAGTCATACACTGTTGGAGGAATTGTAGACTGGTCCAACCTGTATGGAAAACAGCATGGAGTTTCCTTGAAATATTAAAAAAGATCAACCACATGATACAGCAATTCCAATCCTAGGGATCTACCCAAAGAATGCAAAAACACTAAATTGAATTGATATTGCACTCCTATATTCATTGTAGCACTATTTACAATAGTCATGTTATGGAAAAAGCCTAAAGTGCCCATTAGCAGAGCAATGGATTAAAAAGATGTCTTATACACAATGGAGTACTTTGTAACCATATGGATGGAACTGGAAGGTGTTATGCTGAGTGAATTGTCAGAAGGCAAAAAAAAAAAATACTGGATGATTTCACTCATTTGTGGACTATAGAGAAACAAAAGGAATAGATAAAAGTAAATCTAAACAACTATAGATATCTGACTGTAGAATTGTGATTATCAGATGGTTGTTTAGGGCTGGGAATTAACTAGGACAGAGTGCCCATTGAACTATGATGGAGGATTATGGGTGCTTTCCTGGTGGGAATGGTGTGGTAACATATATCTGAATATGTGTGAACCTATACCTCTAAATCATATAAAGTGTTGCAAATTAATGTCACCTCAATTCTAAAAGATACGATGTTTTAAAAAATCACATCCTCAACCCTAATTGGCAATATATTTTATTACTCTATATTTGCTATATTAGTCATACTTCATGAGACATCCATTTCCTCTATCATGTATACTGGCTGACCATAAATAAAAATCAAAGGAAACCATAAAGAGTAAAAGGGCAAGGCATAGTCATGGAAAAAAGGATCAGGGTATGTGACAAAAATAAGGGGTTCATGGAGTGTAGAAAGAAAATATGAAGAAGTAGACCTGTTAATGTTTTAAAATCTCTTTAAAATACAGTAATTAAAGATTTATTCTATGTGCAGTGTGGAAGACTTAGAAGATTGTTTTTCATATACTTCATTTGATTAGATCTGTGTTTTAGAAAGAATATTTTGATACAAGTTAGAAAACAGATTAAATGAAAGTAAGACGGCAAAACCTATTAGCAGTGGGGTGGGTAACTCAGAATGAAGACTTTAATAAAAAAGTGGTGTGGCAATGGGATAAAAGTCAGAAATATCTAGAGGCAAGATCAACAGAATTGGTCGACACTTGGATTTGACTGAAAAGAGGAAATTTTTCATTAAGATGTTTCCTGAAATGGGTTAGGTACATGCTTGTGATTTCATATTTCAAGAAATTTCGAATGAATACATAATTCATACTTGTGAGATACTTTACCAGCAATATTGATGTATACACAAACACCATCACTTTCTCACTTTTATGTACTATTTTTTCTTTTCTTTTTCCCCCCTAAACCTAGTATAATCGGGGATTTTCTGAATTGGAAAAATTGAAAGATTTTTATAATATACTTTCAGTTAAACTAGTGGGATGATTTTTTTTTTACAAAAGTAGCTGTTAGGGGAGATCTTGATTGCTTCACATGCTTAACCCCTTTTACCCTAACCCTTAGGGGAGATCTTGATTGCTTCACATGCTTAACCCCTTTTACCCTAACCCTCAGCATATCCTCTGCCATTCTCTACATTGCTTTGCTCATAGGAAGAGTCTGAGAAATATTTGAATAATCTCTTTTGAACTCATGGTTAACTCCATTATCTGCATATTCTATGAAATAAAGTTAATAAACAACACCATATTGTCAATATTGACATAATTTGAGTACAATAAAATGCACAAAACCAACACTTTAGTAAACAGGAGTCATCATTTCTATCAAATTCGTTTTTTTGCATTATTCAGAAAGACCAGTCAGTGAACAGGAATGCTAATCTACAAAGCTCTATATATAAAGCTCTGGTTAATACAACACAGACAATGAGTTATACCATCAAATGTTAGGATGTTAATGTTCTTAAAATTATTTGAAGATCCTTGATGACAGTTAAATCAGTAGCCCGTGCTGACACACATTTATGCACTTAAATTAAATCATATATAACCAGTGGTTGTGTCTCCACATATCCTAGTTGAAAGATGCTCTATAATATCCATTCCAATATATTCATAAGAAAATGCATTTATTTATTTTTAAATTACAGTTAACATAACAAAGTAAAAACATTTCAGAAGTGTCGTGAATGTTTTTGTATTTTGAATCTTAACATTCTGTTACACAGCTTTTCTTTAATTGCCATTATTATTAGCAGCTCCACTAAAAAGCAGAAATAATAAATTGTACATATTGCCCAATCTGAAGATCAAACCTATCCTCATAAATATTCCTATAGTTTACATAAATCCATAGTCTATACTAAGATGCTTATTAAAATGCATACACTGGTATGTATGCACGTATATGATTGTTCTAAATCTCTATCTTAACCTTTTGATAAAAAACACAAACCCAGGGTTTGAGATAAATATAACTGAAAATCTGACATTGTATATAGCATTAACAGAGAAATAATTGTCTGTTTTTAAGAATTTCATAGGTACTAAAATTAAATGCTACTCATGAAAAATAAAGATCACTGTAATTTCTTTTTGAAAGTTTTAAACTGTACCAAATGTGCAGAAGTTAACTACTACTGAAGGTAAATTTAACTTAGCTTTTATTTTGTACAAAAAGTAGAACCTACACTGATATTAGAGAGGAAAAGCAATTTAACTGTTTTAAATGTAATTTAATGATACTGAGTTGTTAATTATTCATTAAAAACAGGACACTTATGAAAAGAAGTAATGCAGTTACATTGGACACTAATTCAATTGAAGGAAAAAACATATGAGCATATATTCAGAATCCATGGAATATGACAGGTATTTTATTAAATGAATGGTGATGTATAGGATAATATAAGGGATACGGGATGAAGATTATAATTTGGAAGCGAAGCATATGAGTTTAAAGAGAGAAAATGACATTGGGTTTAGATGTATAATCTTTAAACAAATTGTCTTTAGTTTGAAGTATATGATTTTTTTTCAGCTAAAATTTGAAAAACAAATATATACATATATCAAACGTATGTGTTTTTATACATGCAGTAATCCATTTTAATCCCACTATATTAGAATTAATGACACATCAAATTGAAATGAATTTTTCTCTAGACATACAACTAGGTACATTGATTCTAGAGTTTGCTACCATTTAACTTTCAATTCTGACATGTCAAAGGGCAATTGTTTGCTCCTTCACATTTCTGTAATTTGTGTGTGTTTTGAAATAAATCTGTACTTAGTCTTATAAATAATTAAAATTTATGTACAAGAAAGCTGAAAATTGTAGCACTGTGTGGAATTTTGTTGCGAAATGTCATCATTTATTCTAGGTTCAGATAATAACTTTATATAGCATGTTAAACATTTTTTTCTATCTAAAATGAAATAATTAGTATTATTCTGTAATACTCAATAAAATATGTATCTCTGTAAATTCAAACAATCATGTAGCTAGACAAAACATTCCTGTACTTTTTGAAAATTCTATCTTCCCTCCAGATGTTTTTGGTATTGTGTAGACAAAACTATTATATCTATCTGAAAGAGAACTCAGCACCTTCCCTTGAATAACTTTATTTGTGTGAAAAAATGTAATTATTCAATCTGAACATCGTAAATACTTTATACAATTTTCTGCTAAAAGTCACCCAATACATAGTTCTGAATAACACAAGCAGATGAATAAAATTAATAGTGAAATTTAATCTCTCAATTATGAGCTCATAGTTTTTCAGAGTCCATGCAATTTCATTTTTGTTTTTTCCCACCTCGAATATGAAACTAGGTCTGTTTTCAAATGACACAATACTTGGCCTTTTTTAAAAATCACTTCAAGGTTATGATACTAAATTAATTATTTGGGCAGCATGTTTGAATTACTGAAAATATTTTGTGTGTGAGGTGTTCATGATAAATTAAACATCTTTAATCATAACATATTGAAATGATGTGCATGCATTTTAAAATTAAGGTTAGAACTGGTATACAACAAAATAAGTAAATTAACATTAATTTTATTTTATAGATTTCTGAATAAAAAGTATTTTCCACAAAAGCTGCATATTCATTTACTTCTAACTACTATATAGTAGAGTAGCATGTATTACCTAAACTTTTCTATAAATGAGTATCTAAAAAAACATTATTTTGTCATCTAATGTCTTTGCCAAATATGAAGAAAAAAAGAATGAAAATTTTGTATATTCAAAATTTTTGTTTTGTATTTTATTTTTAAGTAACATTGCATTATAACATTGTGTAACATTCAGGTGTGGGTCATTGAGAATTGACATGTTTACACCACATTAGGCCCATCAGCAAAAGTTCAAATCTATCCTTCACTATATTATTGTCCCCCTTTTCTCTATTTACCAACTTCCTTTCCCCCTCCCCTTCTGATAATCACTAATTGTTTTTATGGTGCAAAAGTTTATTATTGTTTTATTTAGTTCATCTGCCTGTTTAAATAACAGACACGAACAAACTTAAACATTGTTTACTTTTCTCTGGCTTATTTTCACTAAGCTATTTCTCTCTAGGTGCACCCATGTTGGTTCTCATTCAAAGAGATTTGTTTTTAAAGATTTATTTATTTATACAAGCACTGGGTACAGTCAGAGGCGCCGGAGGGTGAGAGAATTCACCAGAGCCAGAGCGGAGAGCAGATCAGGCAGACTGACCCAGTACACGGCTGAGGGGAGCAGCAGGCAACAGGAGAGGTCTGCACGTCATGTGGGACCCGCGCCCAGGGGCCGGGGATCGAACCGGCGCTGCACAGGCTGTGGGCAGCTTCATAACCCAGCGTTCAACCGCTGTGCCACCGGGGAGGCCCATCAAAGAGATCTTTTAACAGAAATTTTGATGGTAGTCTTTTTAGTTTAAAAAGTTTTTTTTTAATCAATTCTTGTTTATGAGAGGAGCTTAGATGCAAGGTGGAAATATATACTATACTTCTGTAAAATTCACTATCACTGAAACAAGCCATATATTACATGAACTTGTCAAGTCATATATCTATAAAAATAAACAATATGTATAATAAATAAGTCAATTATCACTCTGTATAAAATACCCTGCATGTATAGTTTAAAACATAACAAGATCAGAGTAATTATTTAATTTTAAAGTACATTACTTTTAAAGATTATAGAGTCTTTAAACAGAATTACTAAGTAAATTTAAAAGAAAACTTGTTATTAAAGCTTGAAACAACAACAATTAAAAAATTAGGACAGTAGTGGTGAGAGTGGACATTCTTATCTTAGATCAGATTTTAGCAGAAAAGTTTCCAGTTTTTCACCATTGACAATGATAAAAGCTGTGGTTTTGTCACAATGGCCTTTGCTATGTTGAGATATATTCCTTTTATCCCCAGTTCATCAAGGGCTTTAATCAAATGGATGCTGCATCTTATCCAATGCTTTCTCAGCATATATTGATATAATCATGTGCTTTTTGTTTCTTTTTATTGATATAGTGAATCACATTAATACATTAATTGAATTTCACATGTTTAACCATCCTGTGTTCCTGGAATAAATCCTAGTTTGTTGTGATATATAATTCTTTTAATGAATTGTGAGATTCAGTTTGCTAAGATTTTATTGAGGGTTTTTGCATCTGTGGTCAATAGGGAAATTGGTCTGTAGTTTGAATTTTTGTGCTATTAATCTAAAATATAAAATCTATCTACAATTACCTGTTTTTTTCTGTATTGAATGTTTCCTACATATCCAGTATAAATAACATCCTATGACAAAATTAATAAAATGTAAGCCTACTTCTAATTTTAAATACCACATAAAACCATGAATGTCAATATATGAGCACCCATAATGTATTAAAAAAACAAATAGCAAAATTGTTCTTTTTAAAAAAAGTAATTATGCAATACATAAAACTTTATATTACCATAGCACATTGGAATAGGATACAAAGCTAAATTTAAACAATATTTAAAATGTTAAATTAAGTTTCACACAATTTAAGGAAACAGCTATTATACAAGAGGTCTTATAGGAAGCAATTACAAAATGGCTGTAAGTTCATATAAAATTTCTTAGTATTTGCTTGTCCTGTAGCATTTCTCTTGAAATCAGATTCATATCACACCTAGCTGGGTACACACTAATAAAATCTAAACAGTGACAAGTGCAAACATAAATTATTAAAATGAGGCAGTATTATTTTGTGTTAAAATAAAAAGCTTAATAAATAACATAGTTGATTGATTAAATCTAAATTTAACTTAAAATAATCTAATGTATATGCATTTGTATATATTTGTATATATCTAAAGTAAATAAAAAGTGTATTATCATTGATATGTGGGCAGTGTGGCAAACAGACATAGAAGATGTATATATGAAAGATTAATTAGTGGATAGAATTATTTCACCACTTTTTAAAACTTACATACTTTGGATTCTAACCAAAAAAAAAAATAGTATTTTTAATAGTAAAGTGGAATTCATCAATTAGATAACGAATTTAATGATCCTAAGAGCTGCTTTTTTTTCTGATGACTTAAGATTTGCTTTCTTACCATCTTTCTTGATTCACTGACTAGACTAAGAACCAGAGAGACCATCAAGAACATATCCTTAGAAATATTCCATAAGTCCATTAGTAACAACACAACACAAGAGATGATTTCTGAGACACTGTGAATCAAACCTATAATAATAAAATTAACTAAATTAAAAGTGCCACCAAATCAATTGAGAAGAAGGAACCAATTAGGAAAGTACGTAATTTTGTTCTCTCTGGCTTTTGCAGAACACTAGTGTCAATGCCATCCATATCATTCTCAATTATAATATTCCCCCAAGCATAAGCAAAAGACAGATCAAAGAGTGTTAATAATCAAAAGCAGTGTCAATAATAACTCCTGGCCTAATTTTAAATACAGCTTAATCTCAACCATGAATGGTTTATACAGTAAAATATTTTAGTCCCAAAGAACAGGAAAGAAATCAATTTAGAGGTACCTTTCTCATGAAAGTGAATTCTGAGTTACGGAGTTACAGCTTTAAAAATAATGTATCCATTTTCATCTTTTCCAAACATGAAACTCACAGCTATTGAAAAATGTGCTTCAAAGAGATTCTGGATAAATATTTGGAGATATTTTAATCTTCATGTATACAAAGGAGTGATTAGAATTTTATTTCAGTCACAGGTGGAAACATTACTGATGTTAGGAAAAAAATGAGATATTTTCCCTCAGCTCATGTAGTGTGAAGGAAAGGAGAAACACAGATGGTCATGTTGCAAGCATCTAAAATGCATTTATGTAATAATTACATATGCGAATAGTCATGAATTCACAATAGTTTATTATGGGACATTGTGTCAGTAATTCATTTTTTGGGGATCATTCTTTCATTCACGATTAAATCAAGACTAGAGTTTGAAAACTCCTACACTTTGTATCAACAGGGTACTTTGGGAGTATAAGTTGGTTCAATTTTCATGTTCCTTGGAATGATATGAAGAAACCAAAAGTATTCAATTTATCAAAATGAAATGTTTGGAGCAATTATAAAATTGTTTTATTTTTTTAAAAAAGATTTATTTATGCATACAAAAACTGGGGTACAGGCCAGAGGTGAGGGGGGTGAGAGGATTCACCAGAGACAGAGTGGGGAGCAGAACAGGCAGATCTACTGAAATACACTGCTGAGGGGAGCACCGAGCAAGACAGGAGGGGTCTGCTGCGCCATGTGGGTTAGCTCCCTCAAGAGGGATCAAACTTATGTCGCAGTAGCTGGCAATAGCTTGAAAGCACTGAGACTTTAAGCCTTACGCCACCGGGTAGGCCCTATTATAAAAGTGTTTTAAATAAGTAACATCCACAAGGTAAATTTTAAGTGTGTTCTGTAATAGTTGTTCATAAATATGTAATATAATATTTTAATTTATATGTCATTTCTCATTGCCAGCAAAATAGTTACTCTTACTATCATTATAATTAACTAAGTAAAACTTAAAGAACCAGGTTAGCATTATTGTAGGTATAAGGAATTTTGTATTGAGTAAACAAGAACATTAAATTTTAAAAGAAACCTACTTGAAATATTAACCTATAAAGCAAATATCCAAGAATTATACTAATTTTCCATACTAAATAGAGCATAACTATCCTTACGTCAAGGAACACTTCAAATAATACACTAATTTAATGTGATACATAATTCACCAAATCCCATTCACACTTTGCAAGATGAATTATACACAATGAAACATTTGAATGAAAATTCAGAAAGCACATATTATGTCATGATTGTAGGGTTCTTTACATTCCCTTTTTGTCCCAAGGAATCAGGCTTTTTAAAGAAAATTGTTAGTAGTCTTAAGTCATAAGCAGCTTGAAACACATATTATAAAACTGGGACAAAAAATTTTTTCCTTGGTAAAATATAATGTAAACCTAATTTGAGGCATTTACTTTTGTGTAAGAACTGAATTAATCAACATATTGTGAAAGATGAGTTTATTTTAAATGGTAAACTACCCAAAGCAATAAAATATATTCAGTAATTAATGCCAGAAAAATAAAATAGATCTATTTAGAAATGACATTAGTACCTTATATTTCCCTAGGAAGTTTCAGAGTTAAGATAATATCTTCTAAAAACATCCTATCTAAACAGCTAGTTCTACTCTCATATGGTTGAGTTATGTTAATAATATAAGAAGTATCAATACATATATTTTTTCAAAATATCAGGGAGTATAAAGAACTTTACATTCCAATTTTGACAGACAAAAAAGCATTTATAGGAAAAGGAAACATAAAAAATTAATGAATAAATAAATTACTGGAACAACATGGTTACAGTCAACATAAAAACAGTAAAATTATTTTAATATCATCTAACTTAAGCGGAGTGATGGGTAATTCTTATTTTCTCAGTAATACTGTATTAATGAATAGTCTCAAAAATGAACTAAAGTGAGTTTTCTTATTGTTTGTTTCTTAGTCTGTTAAATAAAATTTTCTGTCCTGGATACTTTTAACAGGATAATTTGGGTAGTTCAGGTTCACTTCCAAACTCCCAGAGATGATGTTTAAACTCTTTAGTAATCAGACAGGAAAAATATTTACATATTTCATAATTGATCTATTAATCATTAGTTTATACTCCAAGACAACATTACATATCAAGTTGTTAATATTTGGAGCAAGTAAATGGAGAGCATAATAAAATTCATTTATCATACTGCATGTTTTCTTCCATAAGTTTTAAACGTTGCAACTAAAATTGGCAAAAGGTTCAGTGGGTTTCGTTTTTGAAGTGGTTTTTATCTGTTAGACTTTATAATGGAAATCCAGATCACAAAATTAATGAACGCAGTCAAATTTGGAAATCACAAATCATTGGAATTTTTTTGGAAGGGGAATGGGATTATGATGTTCCTAGACAGCTTTATATTTCTTTGCAGATTTCATTAGTTGATTGTCCTGGAATCAGTCTAGGACAAGAAAAATAACATGTTATCAAAATCAGATGGTGGTGTTCTAAGAGTCTCAGTCCCAAGCATGCCACATGAGTGAAATTCATATTACAAAATCAAAGTTACTGAATTTAACAATGAGCATCAAACCTATTATAACCTAATTCAGACTACTGTTATATTTTGAATTAATGTATTATACCTACTAAATGGTTACATTCATGATTCATCTTAATAACAGTTGAAAACTTTCACAGTTATTTTTACCTTCTTTCTGTAACTACAAGACTCTGCCATACCCAATCACAGAAATTCATTAGGATTTTTCTTGGTGGGGGTTAGCAGAGGAAAATAAAGTACCACAAATACAGTTGTAAGACACATATTACACATATTGGTACACAGAAGTTCCTCAAAAAAAGGGCTCTCATTTTCATTGTCTTTACTATTAAAGTGTATAGTCTTTACAATATGATAACATGAGAACTGTGTTAAGCAAGACTTGATTCATATGTGACAATATCAAACCTTATTCTAAAATATAATTATTGTTTATTTAGTCATACCAACCAAATGTTTCTGTTCATTTTAAAAGATGGTAACAAAGATAAACGCTACAATTATCTTTTGAATTTCATATTTTTAATTTCTACTGAAACATACACTGATAGGGCTTCCAGATTGCAAATAAAATCTACAACGAGGGATATTATATTCCCCAGGTATAAATTACTTTATGCCATATATACTTTTCTATATAATGAATGTTCCATATTTTTTCCAGAACACCAGTCAGAACACATCTATAGAAAATATCTGATTCCCTTTTTAAAGCATGAAACTTGTGATACGCATATCTTATAGCTTACTACAACTATTCCATATCTTTCATATTTTTATTCAAATGAGTAATGAATTAGATGTAAATATAATCTTAAACCTTCCTTTTGAAAATGTACTTCTCACTGTGTTTGAACTCAATTGGAATATTACTGCCTTCTGCTAAAAGTAAAATTTCATCCCACTGTTAAGGAACAATGAATTTTTATTACATTGACTGGCATTTTTCTCCATTTTGTGTGATATGTCTTTTTTGTTTCATTTTATTTTATTTTTTTAAAGATTAATTAATTAATTAATTAAATTTTTAAAAAAACATTTATTTATTTATTTATACAAGCACTGGGTACAGTCAGAGGCGCGGGAGGGTGAGAGAATTCACCAGAGCCAGAGCGGGGAGCAGAGCAGGCAGAAGGACCGAAGTACAATGCTGAGGGGAGCAGCGGGCAGCAGGAGAGGTCTGCGCGCCATGTGGGACCCTGCTCCGGTGGCCGGGGAGCAGCCGGGGATCGAACTGGCGCTGCAGAGGCCGCGGGCAGCTTCGCAACCCAGCGCTCAACCGCTGCGCCACCGGGGAGGCCCTATTTATTTATTTATGCAAGCACTGGGTACAGTCAGAAGCGCGGGAGGGTGAGAGAATTCACCAGAGCCAGAGCAGGGAGCAGAACAGGCAGAAGGACCGAAGTACACTGCTGAGGGGAGCAGCGGGCGGCGGGAGAGGTCTGCGCACCATGCGGGACCCTCCCCTGGTGTCCGGGGAGCAGCCGGGGACCGAACCTGCGCTGTAGAGGCTGCGGGAAGCTTCGCAACCCATCACTCAACCACTGTGCCACCGGGGAGGCCCTGATATATCGTTTTTAGAGAGACACCAACTGTATATAAATTCTTAAATGCATGAATTATCTTTCAGTGCTCCCTTTTCTTGTTAGCATTCTGCAACATCAGTGAATATATGATGTCTCTCCTAGCATTAATAAGAAATTGAGGGCTTCCCCGGTGGCGCAGCGGTTAAGCGCAGCGGTTGAGCGCTGGGTTGCGAAGCTGCCTGCAGCCTCTGTAGCGCCGCTTCGATCCCTGGCTGCTCCCTGGCCACCGGAGGAGGGTCCCACTTGGTGCGCAGACCTCTCCTGCCGCCCGCTGCTCCCCTCAGCAGTGTACTTGGGTCCTTCTGCCTGCTCTGCTCCCCGCTCTGGCTCTGGTGAATTCTCTCACCCTCCTGCGCTTCTGACTGTACCCAGTGCTTGTATAAATAAATGAATAAATCTTAAAAAAAAGAAATTGAAGAATATATAAAAATGGTGACAATCATTACAAATGCAGCACAAAATGTAAAACTTTAATTATTTTTTAGTATCATTATTCTGCCTGAGTTCACCAATTCTCATCCAGAAGATATTTAATAACTAATCTGAAAGAATTGTGATGAAATGACAAAAATAAAATTTACCTGTTTTTTAAGATGTAAAAAAATAGAACAAGTCATTTGAGAACTCACCAATTCTAAATATTCTTTTCAGTTTGTTCAATAAATGGTGCTGGCAAAACTAGGTCGCTACATGCAAAAGAAAGAAGCTTGACTACTACCTCACACCATGCACAAAAACCAACTCAAAATCGATTAAAGAACTAGACATAAGACCTGAAACCATAAAATATATAGAAGGAAATACAGGAGAAACACTACGTGGCATGCACTTCAAAAACATATTTACAGACACATCACCCAAAGCAGTGATAGTAAAGGCAAAATTAAACAGCCGGGACTACATCAGATTAAAGAGCTTCTGCACAGCAAAAGAGACAATAACAAAAACAAAGAGAAACCCCACCAACTGGGAGAACATTTTTGCACACAACACTAATGATAAAGGACTGATGACAAAAATCTACAAAGAGTTGATGAGACTCAACAAAAGCAAAGAAAATAATCCAGTCAAAAAATTGGCAGAACAGCTAAAAAAGAAATTTCTCCAAAGAGGACATGCAAATGGCCAACAGGCATACGAAAAAAATGTACAATATCACTTGTAATCAGGAAATTGCAAATTAAAACTACCATGAGATACCATCTTACACCAGTGAGAATGGCACATATTAAAAAAACTAGCAACAAGAAATGTTGGCGAGGATGTGGAGAAAAAAGGAACTCTCCTGCACTGCTGGTGGGAGTGCAAACTGGTCCAACCACTATGGAAAGCTGTATGCAGATTCCTCAACCTACTAAAGATAGAGCTTCCATGTGATCCAGCAATTCCACTCCTAGGTATTTACTCAAAAGACATAGAAACATTAATTCAAAAGGGCACCTGCACCCCTATGTTTATAGCAGCACTATTTACAATAGCTAAGCTTTGGAAACAACCGAAATGCCCAAAAATGGATGACTGGATCAAAAAGATGTGGTATGGAATATTGCGCACAGTGGAATATTACTCAGCAATCAAAAAGGATAAATTCATGCAATTTGCAGCAACATGGATGGAGCTGGAAGGCATCATGCTCAGTGAAATAAGCAGAAAGAAAAAGAGAAATACCAGATGGTCTCACTCATAGCAGGAATTTAGAAAACCTAAATAAGGGACCAGGAAAAAGACCAATTATAATAAAGAAAAAATCAAAATCAACAAGCAACCATAAACCAGGGACACACTACGGGGGGGGAGGGAGGAGGAGAGGAGGGATTAGGGTCAAAATAAGGGGGGTGCAATTGTATGGGGAATATAACCAAAATGAAAATGCATACATTGTGCAAAAAATGAAAAATGATGTAAGAATTATATAAAATATATTAAACACAAAAATTAAAGCAAAAAATACCCTTTTCAGCTAATAAAAACCATAATAACAGTCAATAACTTATTCACATTAACATTTACTTTTCATATGTTGTCTGTTTCATGAATGTCAATTTCCTATGCATAGGAAAAGATCTTTTTTTTTTAAGATTTATTTATTTATTTATACAAGCATTGGGTACAGTCAGAAGCGCGGGAGGGTGAGAGAATTCACCAGAGCCAGCGCGGGGAACAGAGCAGGCAGACGGACGAAATACACTGCTGAGGGGAGCAGTGGGCAGCAGGAGAGGTCTGCGCGCCATGTGGGACCCTCGCCGGTTACTGGGGATTGAACCGGCACTGCAGATGCTGCAGGCAGCTTTGCAGCCCAGCCCTCAACCGCTGAGCCACCAGGGGAGGCCCAGCCTAGGAAAAGATCTTTAAATAAAATAAAATGATATGATAGAGAAATTATTTTATTGACTTTTTTAAGAACTACAAAATAAAAAATAAATTTAAGAAAAGGAAAATATTATTTGGAAAATATTTCAATATTTTTTCCATTATCCAAGCCCTACTTATTGTATATTCAAGCAGTCTAGGCTCATAAAATATTTCCATGCCTTCAGAAAGAGTTAAAACCAGGGTTTGTTCTTTTAAGTACCTTCTAAAGCAAATTTATTAAAAATGATGATCTACAAATATAATTCACAAACCCTACTCTTTGTATACTTTCGAGTCACAAATTTAGCTCAGGAAGAAAAGTGCTAGTAGGATACACAAAAACATAAAATATTATTCCTAAAGGATATTTTTCTATTGAGATGTCTTCCCAATAAACAGAATAAGAGCAATAAAAATAAAAAATGAAAAGACCCTTTGAATGGTTAAATATAAACCCAAGCACACTCCAAGGAACTGTTAGTTATCTAAGATTTGCCCATAGGCAAACATGGAACTCGTTCAAACTTTAGAAATAACCACTGCCTTCCAAACTCAAAGTGCAACTCACTCTTTGCATAGACTATAATTCCATTTTACTATTTGCAGTAGCATAATTGTCGACATATTGTAACAAAATTCAACCACAACTGAGTTAGTAGCTTACCTTTACTGTGTGATTAAATGTTAATGTTTTTGTATAATTTACCTATGAATATTCTTGAATGACTTCAATTCTTAAAACCATTTCCTAAATTATGGTAACTTATTTTCAGTGTTATTTAGAATCCTTAAAAACTTCAATAGTTCTAACTTTGGTGTGAGAAACCTTTTTTTTTACTTTCACATTGCTTCCATTTGATTAAACCTGAATACGCTTCCATAAAAAAATGTATTCACTGAAATTGAGAAGAAGCTTTTTTAAGAACACAAATAAAATAATAAAGTCAATATGTGTCATGGCATAAAAGAAAAAAATTTACATGAATTCTGTCACTTGACTTTATTAAGGAAAGAGCCATATTTAAGTCATTTCACTTATAAATGTCTAGATATTTTAAAATTCCTTTTTGACAGAATAAAGATTAAAAGTACTGTATCAACTCTTGTTTACATAAATCTAGTGGGTTTCTAATTATTGTGCACTGATTACTTTGATATTAATATGCCCATGTTTTCCTTTATGACCTTTAGAGAAAGCAAACATATTTCATTTTCCAAGTTATTTTCTCTTAAGCATGTCTCCCAAAGGGCACACAATACCTTGCATAACTATGCAAATTCTCAAATGGATGTCTAAAATAGAGATCTCATATATATTTCATTCTCTGGTTTGAAGATGCGGGTGAGTAGTACGCTTTCATTTTTCTAAAGTCATTCTTGTTACATTGTGTGAATATAGCTTTTATGAACCAGAATAATGGTGAGTTCTAATCTACAAATGACACTTTTCTTGGTGGGTTTTGGGAACATCATGGTTGTGGAGGTTATTTTGACTAGTTATCTTGGGCAGACAAAATTTTTCCAACACCATTAAGTATTAAGGCCTGCTTATCAGATTCTCAAAAAACTTTACTGTGATTCATCTAGCCCCAATTGCTCTGATTCTCATGCACACAGTGGTATTTAGGGCAGTGCTAAGACCCTTTATTTTGGAGTTTTCTGGAATATTCTTTAACAAGAAGTGTAATAATGCTATGTACAGACAAAATTGCCTCTATTATAATCATCATTATACGTCCAATTTTCCTACAATCAGGAGTTACTTTTTTTTGATTTTCTAAACAAATCCATATATATATTTTTGGATACATCTACAGAATATGATTGATTCTTTTAATCCTTTGATGAATTTAATAGATTCTGTAAAACTTTACTTCAACAAGAAATAATTTTTTTAAAAGTTAGAAAGTTTAGTTGGAAACTTGGATTACCTACCAGTTTGGTGTGTACAGACACAGGGGTCTTGAAAGTTATCACTGGATAGCTGCATTCAGAAATGCTGTAGGGATCAGAACTGCTGGAGGAACACTTAGAGACAGAATCACAAGCCACAAAGGTGTTATCAAGAGGAAGTTCCTGGATAATGTGGTGCTTTGAATTTAGGGGAGTTTCAGGCTGTATCTGGAAAGTAGGCTGTGGAGAGGCAGATTTGTAGTGCTGGGCCAAATCAGGACTATCAGGCTTGAAAGTAGTAGGTGTAGTGTCCCAGTTGTACTTGCCCATGGTTTGTTCTTTCAGTTCAATGGGGAGGTCTAGTGTGACACTGTTTCCATCATTGTCGATATCGTCTGTCTTAGTCTCTTCAATAGTGACAAAATTAAGCAACAAATTCTTAGGGACATGTTTCCTCTTCTTCTTTTTCTTCTTCTTCTTCTTTTTCTTCTTCTTCATCATCATTATCATCTGTCTGTTTTCTGGATTAGGAGTAACCCATTCAGAATTCTGTTTGTTTTTCTGAGCAGCCTTAAGGTGTGGTGATTGCCGGCATCGTACTACAGCCGTTATGAAAATGACAAGGATGACAGTTATGGTACCAGCAACAATGGCAACCATGATCTTGACATAGTCACTGGTTGGTGAAGATGCATCAGCCGTCTCAATATTTTGGGTGACTGGTGTTCTTATGTTTTTGTGCACCAGTTCATGAATCAATGAAGCATTGTTCACCGACTCATTCACGTATAGATTAACAAACACAACACTGAAGAGAGAATCAGGTTGTCCTAAGTCCTTAACTTTGACTACCAGTCTGTGTAAACCAAGGTCTGCAACAACACATTTCTCCTTCAAAGTAATGTTGCCTGTTGTTTGGTCAATTATAAACAGACCTTTTGTGTTTCCTCCTACAATGCTGTAACGTAGCTCTGCATTCATGCCAGTATCATTGTCAATAGCAACTACAGTAAAGACCACTGTGCCTGGAATAGTGGATGGTAGAACTAATTCATAGGAGTAGTTAGAAGAAGGGACAACAAAAACTGGTTTGTTATCATTTACATCAACCACATTTATAGTTACTTTGGCAGTTGAAGAATGTGGTATTCTACCACCATCTTCCGCCTTTACATAGAAAGTATAAGATTCTTGCTTTTCTCTATCAAATGAAATATTTGGTCGGATGACACCAGTCTGTGGATCAATGGTAAATTCATCATTCACATCTAAAATGGAGAGAGTGACTGCAGAATTTTCCCCATAATCAGGATCAGTTACAGTGATTAGACCTACCGTGCCATGTCTTGGAAGATTTTCTGTGACATAAAAGTTGTACTCATTGTGAGTAAAAATTGGACTGTTGTCATTCTGATCAAGAATAGTTACTAAGACCGTGGCATTGGTCATTAAGGGTGGCATCCCATTATCTTTTGCCAGAACTGTGAAAGAATATTTTTCTTGTTTTTCTCTATCCATTTTCTCTACTGCAGTCAGAATGCCTGTTTGATGATCCAGGTTGAATTCAGATGGAGCATCAACACCTAGCAAGTAACTGATCTCAGCATTATGCCCACTGTCTGCATCTGTTGCACTTATTTTAGTCAACTGGGTGCCAGGAGCGTTATTCTCAGGAACAGAGAGACTTATGAAGGGCTGAGTAAAAACTGGAGCATTGTCATTTTCATCTTTCACTTTGACAAGAAGCATGGATGACTGATTCAAAGGAGGTTTGCCAGCATCTGCAGCCAGTATCTTAATGGCATATTCTCTTGTAGACTCATAGTCAAGATATGCAGCGGTCTCCAGAAGGAACTGATTACTGAATACTGGCCTTAATCTGAAAGGGACTTCATGATCTGTGAAACATGTGACTCTACTGTTATGGTCAGCATCCTTATCTGTCACAGTTATAAGAGCAATTTTGGTGTTGAGTGGAGCATTTTCTGAAAGAACCACGGTGCCATTGACTGGATTGATGATGTATCTTATATCAATTGATGGAACATTATCATTGACATCTGTAACATTTACTAGAACAATTGCTCTTGCTGGCATCAATCCACCATCACTTGCCAAAACCAGTAACTTGTGGTTTGGTGATTCCTCCCTATCCAGTGGTTCTTTGATTGTGATAAGTCCGGTGGTACTGTTGAGATGAAATAGCCTCTTGGCAATGCTGGAGACGAGATTACTGTAATAGAAATGAATCTTGGCATTTTCACCAATGTCTGCATCTGTGGCATGGAGTTGTGTCACTGAAGTACCTACAGGAACATTTTCTGGTATACTGATTTCAATCTCATTCTCCTTGAAGACTGGATGGTTGTCATTTGTATCAGCAACACTTACTTGCAAAATAGCAGTACTGGATCTTTGAGGAAAGCCACCATCTTCGACCTTTACTTTCATTACATATGTATCCTTCTCTTCCCTATCTAACTCCTTTTGAACAATCAGTTGTGGCATCTTGTCTCCTTCTGGTGTTTCAATAACATCGATCCCAAAAATACTTTGACCCTGGAAAACAAAATGAAACATATTTAATTTATGCCACTATGTAATGACAGCAGTTTTCAATTTGTGGAAATCACATGCTATAGTGTGACTCAATAAAAGGGATCCGTTTAGAAATGGGTGTCAGAAATGGGTGAGTTCTAAGTCCCAATTCTGATTATAACTAATATTGTGAGTACAGTGAGTTGTTTAGCAGGTCTAGGAAGCTGTAAAACTAGAAAATTTGGAAAGAAGATGATCTAGTTATTTTTCAGGTCCTAACATTTTATGGTACTATATGTAACTCATATATATCAACTATTAAAAGTGAGGCAAAGGACCTCAATAGACACTGCTCTAAAAACATTCAGATGGCCTATAGGCATATTTAAAAAATGTTCAATGTCACTTAATTTGAGAGAAATGCAAATTAAAACCACACTGAAATACAACTTAATCCCTGTGAAAATGACCAATATTGAAAAACAAAATAGAAATTAACTAATGTTAATTTAGTTAATGTTAGTGAGGTTTTTATGAAAAAAATAATTTTCATCCACTGTTGGTGGCAATGCAAACTGGTAGAGCCCCTGTGGAAAACAGAATGGAGATTTCTCAAGATAATAAAAATGGAAATTCCATTTAACTCAGCAATACCACTATTAGGTATTTATCCAAATAACAAAAGCTCTAATATGAAAAGATCTATCCACACTTACGTACATGGCAAATTGTTAACAATTGCCAAATCATTCAGCCAGCCCAAGTACCCTTCAAAAGATGAGTGGAGAGAGAAACCACAAAGCATATATACATGGAATATTACTGTGAATAGTCTATGAAGAAAAATGAAAAGGTGTCACTTGGGACAAAATGGATGGACCTTGAGGTGATTATGTTGAGTGAAATAAGTCAAAAAGTGAAACATTTTGGATGGTGTCACTCATCTGTGAATTATAAATACCAAAAAAATTATACACAAACAACAGAAAAAAATTGAACTCAGCACAAAGAAAATGATGGTTAACAGAGGGAATGTTAGAAAGGGTAGAGGGGATTGCTATGGGCACCAGTGCTTTAGTTGGGGGGGCAATAAAAATAAAAAAATGGTACTTAAACCCACAAAAAATTAAAAAAACAATAAAAGTTCTCAGACTGAAAAACTCTTTAGTGGATGCACATACGTACTCACCCAACATAGTTTCACTTGCCAATTGGTTAAAACATACTCTTAAAAAAATAAAATAAAAGCAAGTATTCTAAGGGAAGATGTAGAATTCTAAAAGAATTGTCACTAAGTTTCACATAATGAAGTTGTAAGTGAATTACTCGTGTTTAGTCCAAATGAATTAAAATCCTTTATTGTGTGTATATATTGTATATATATTGTGTGTATATATATATATTTATATATAGTAAGTGATCTAAGATGCATTTTTTTAAAGATTTATTTATTTATTAATACAAGCACTGGGTACAGTCAGAAGTGCGGCAGGGTGAGAGAATTCACCAGAGCCAGAGGGGAGAGCAGAGCAGGCAGAAAGACCGAAGTACACTGCTGAGGGGAGCAGCGGGCGGCAGGAGAGGTCTGCGCGCCATGTGGGACCCTCGCCCAGCTGCAGGGGATCGAACCGGCGCTACAGAAGCTGCGGGCAGCTTCGCAATCCAGCGCTCAACCACTGCGCCACCGGGCAGGCCCCATAAGATGCATTTTAACCACCAAAAAATATTCAAGTATGAAATATTCATCTGAGACAATAGCACATATATCCGATCCAATAAATACAAATAAAATCTTTGAAAGAAAGAAAAATATACAAAGTTTGATAAGAATATAAATTTATATAAAATACACAAAATTATACTTTTCCTATAGATACTGTTAAACATAATTTTATTTTGGAAATTAACAACACAACTTTATTTAATTAACCTCTCTCTCGCTCTTGCTCTTTCTTTACTATGAGCAAGCACAATGGATTGAAACTCATACATCAAAATGCCAAATTGTAAAATATATCTTGGAACCACATCTATCTTCTCCTCATGGCCATGAAGTCAGCTTATAGGAATGTTTAAAGGCACAGTCTCTATAAACCAGAAACACACTACAGGGCAAGGGGTGGTGGGGGAGGAAGGATTAGGGTCAAAATAAGGGGGTTGGGAATTGTATGGGGAATATAACCAAAATGAAAATGCCTATGTTGTGCAAAAATGAAAAATGGTGTAAGAATTATATAAAATAAAATATTTAAAAAAATAAAAACACAGTCTCCTCTGTTTCTTGTTTCCCCTAAAACTCCCAAGGAGTGGTTCAGTTAACAAAAAAAAAAAAAAAACAAACTTTAAAATACATTATAATCTCAATGGTGTGTCTTAAGTACTGTTACTTATTAGCACACAAAGGGTCTCCAACTCTTTATAAGTGTTTTAAATACTCAGATATCTTAATCTTGATAAAATCTAATTTATCAAAACAATTCCCCTTTACATTGTAAATGCCCACAGAGTGAAGACACTGGTCTCATAGCCCCCTCAAGAATGTCACAATTAACTTGCATCACAACAAAGGCAAAAAAAGAAAGGACCACAACACACACGAGGAACAAAAGTCTGCCTGAAATATGTTGGTAAAACTTTAAGTGAACATTTTTATAGTGATAATACAATGAACAGAGGGGGTTCCTGTGCCAATACAGCTGTTGACTTGGGCACATCATAAAATCAGGTCCTCGTGAGGCCTGACTCTATACTGAATAAGGAGGTACATGAGTTGGAAGCCAGGGCGGAGGGTGCACTGTTGCACAGGTGCAGTGTTGCAGAGAAAAGATTACTGCCCTCAGCTTGAGGCTCAGAATGTAGAAAAGATGGAGCCTGAGTTGCAGGGAGAAGTAAGTCTTAGCACCTGGAAATCCAAATACTACTGGAAGGTCAGACTGAGTTGTCCAAAGCACCTGCCACTCCACCCCATACCTGGACTAATGCCCATCAAAGAAAGCCTTTTACAAACTAAAGCTCAAGAACCTGTCAATAACAGAAGCAAACACCCCAGGATAATGCTCTTGCTGGAAAAAAAAAAAATCTCTTATTTGCCTTGCCATCCTATTTCAACTGCAATCCATGCCCCGCAATGTATCTAAGTGCTTAAAAATAGCCTAGAGTAGAAGTGGACAGAAAACTGTAAGACACAGTAAGACAGAGGAGCTGGTCTAGAGGAGGCAATCACTATGAATTGCTACCACACAACCCTGGTGAGACACAGGGCAAGCTAGAAATTAGGCAGTTCTAGGGACAGTGCAGGAGGTGACCTCTGAAGAATTTAGGGAGGCTTCAGAGATAAGGACAACCAAGGGAAAGTAACCCATTCCACTAGGAAAAACAAACATCCCAGGACCAAGGACAACATTGTTAATGCTAGTCCTGGTTTCCTTCAGGTGGTAAAGGGAGGCGGAGATTGGAGAAATGGAGAGTGGTTTAATTTATGGACACATTAGAAGGGCAGCTGTTTAACTTCAATGCAGGGATGCCCATCCAGAGGACTGGGCCATAAATTTAAAGATGCAACAAATGGGGAAAGAGAAAGCTGTTAGATAAGGAATGTGAAGATCCCCCACTCAGCAGCAAATTAAGTGAGACAGACAAGAACTAACCAATCACAAAGAGACTGGTGGAGCTTTAGAATAATTAGGGAAAAAAGGTATATATTCCCTGAGACACAATTCCACTTTGGCTTCCTTGCCCCTCCCAGGCCTGGTTCCCTGGCCTGGGAGTCCCACTTTATTTCTGTTCTTTTTCTCCTCAATAAACTTTTTCTTTCTCTAAACAAACTGCCTCTTCTCGCTTGCTTGCCTGAGCGTCTGCAAAGTTCCTGCTGCAGCTTCGTGAGACACCAACCTGTGGGGGTCTAGTGGCTGGGGCTCAGCCTGGGATCCATTCCTGGCTGGGAGACTAGGCCTGACAATTCCGGTATCACTGGCACCGACGGCATATTAAGAATTTTGAAGAACCGACTTTACAGGAGGTGATTATTTGGTACCCTACTGTCCTGATCCTCTTTTACAGCTAATGACCTTTGCCGGTGCCAGTTCTCAGATTGTTTCAACAAGTGCCAAACAACAGTCTGAAGAACTATCCCTACTATGACCCATAAAAAATAACAATGAGGAGCCAGAAGAACATACCACAATTGCTGAGCAAAAAGAACAACTCAGAGGGAGGCCCAACTCAGCAGAACTATAGATGACAGATGAAAAATCAAGGTAACAGTCCAAAGACATTTATGGGATACAAAAAAAAAAAACAATGGAGGATATAAAACAGCAACAGAAAAAGGATACGAAAATATGAGGGAGCTACACTTAGAGGACACTGAGTTAAGAAACACTGTTGTTGATTTTAAAAATACGATCGAGGACCTCAAAGGCAGACAAACAGAAGAAATGAAGAGAATTAATGGACTTGAAAACTCAGTGATGGGAAACACATAAGTAGAACAATGTAGAGAAAAAAAGAGTTAAAAAATTGAAAATAGTGTAAAACTCATTGGGACAACTTAAAGAGTAATAACATCATTGCTGTGGGGATTCCAGAAGGGGAAGAATAAGGAAACAGCTTAGAAAATTCATTTAAATAAATAATTACTGATAATCACCTTAATCTGGGAAACTAACCAGGCATGGTGATCCAAGAGGTACAAAGACTCCCAAACAAAATAATAGCAGACAGACACATACCAAGACACATATAAAGCTGTTGAAAACCAATGACAAAAACAGAATATTAAAAACATAAGAGAAAAAAGTGACCTATAAAAGAGTGTAAACTGGTTTTATGAAACATTACAGGCACGAAAGGATTGGTAGGGATTGATTAAAGTACTTAAACAAAAAGACTTTAAGCCCAGAATCCTTTACCTGGAAAAACTGTCATCCAAGACTGAAGGGAGAGTAAGGAGTTTTGCTGAAAAGCAAAAACTAAATGAATATGTTATTTGTAGCAGCAGGAAGGTCACAGAGCTGGTTCTCTATGATTCTGGCAGATGGGTAAAGGAGAGTCCTGGAGTCCTTGGTAGCTTTCCAGGCTTTTATTGAGCTTTTACCAGGTACACGGCAGGCAGAGGGGCCAGGAGGGCTGGCAGGCCTCCCAGCCCCTGGCGAATCTTCACTCTTTCTGGGCTTCCTGCCGTTCTCTTGTGGCTTCGGCTTCTCTGTTTGTGCTGCTTTTGTTGTCTCTCACTTGTTCTATTTCCCGTGGTTCTGCTCTTTCGCTTGTTCTCCTTCTTGTGGTTCTGTTCCTTTCCTCTGGCGCCACCCTTACAGGCCCCGTCTCAGCCCAGGTGAATCCCACCTATGGTATGCCCGCACCCCATGCCAGGTGCCCGCCACCATGCATGCATTCAGGATCGCAGGGATCCATCATCAACGCTAATGGTGGGAGGGCAGAAAAGCCTGACAATTATTTGCCCTACATTATCAAAAAGTCATGCACGAAAGAAATACAAAAGGGGTTATTATAAAACAACAGAACATCAATATCAAGACAAGATGCCTAAATCACTTAACATGGAGTGGAGAGTAACAATGTGACCAATCAGAATAAGCCAGAGACTAGACCGTCCAATGGGTCACACAAATAGCCCATCAAATACTAACCTCAGTAGAACCCTCAAACAAAAATTAATAGAAATAATACATAAAACAATGGCAATGGAATTTATTTTTAAAATTCACTTATTTATTTTTAACTGAAGTAATATTTTGTGTGGCTCCTTTTTCACCTAAGGCTTTTGCACATATGTATGTGTGAAAGAATTGGATAAGGCACACCTGCATGACTGCCTTGAGACAATGACACATCACGAGGTGGCCAGGGATGCCTAGGTGACCGTTGACTATGTGGTCAGGGTCCAAGATGGTCTGGGAGTAGCTCAGAAATTACACCAAGTCCCTGTCTGGGAAGTACTGCCTCTATATGTGGCCAACATGTCCCCTTCTGCTCCCCATAAAATTGATTGGTCTTTGATCCCTTTGAAGTCCTGTTCCTCATAAAGATGAATGCCCTTTGTTTTCCTGGACCCTGTTTCTCCTGCCATTGTCACTTAATCAATCATGCTTCCTCATTATTACGAAATAAATAGCAAGAGGGCTGTTCACTGAGCAGCAGAGTCTTGCCTTGCAAACCTGCTCCATGACTGGTCCCTCAAACGTGTCCCCGGGAGTGTGCTGGCGTGCTCCTGAACACCAGAGTTGGGGAACCACTTCAGGTATTACATCATAGTGCACCCACCAGCAACTCACCTATATTCCACCAATATGGACCATTAGGCTTCTTTGTCTCTTAATTCTTATCTCATCCCCAACCTCTACCCAGGTTGGCACTTCAGCACTGCAGTCACCATCAAGGGTTACTTTGCAGCTTGTCTTTATCTGACTATTTAGTTACTTTATATTTCACATATTATTGACACCAGCTGGCTTTTCACTTAGCATTTCCCTTTAAGCACACCATCCATGTTGCCACAATTGGCGTGAAATTATCTTTTTGATCACTTAATAGTATTCCATTGATTTTGCTATTTGGGATTTTTGTGATTCAATATGAATTTCAGTTGTATTTACTCAAGTCCTTTGAAATATGCCATTGACATTTTTATTGGAATTGTGTTGAAACTATATTTCTATGTGTAGAATGGTGCCCTTGACAATGTTGGTTCTTCCAATCCATGAGCAGAGAATATTTTTTCATTCCTTTGTGTCTTTTATTTCGTTAATCGTGTCTTATAGTTTACTTTGTATAGATCTTTTACCTGCTCTATGAGGTTTACTCCCAGGTTTTTGTTTTTTGGTTGTTTTTTGTTCGTTTTTTTTTAATGTAATTATAAATGGAATCACTTTTTAATTTCTTTCACTTCTCATTGTTTGTATATAAGAAGTCAACTGATCTGTGTTGATTTTATACCCTGCCAATTTGCTTAACTGATTGTTTTAATTATTCTTTCCATGGAATTTTGAGGGTTCACTATGTATGTATATATTTATTTATCTTTTTAAAGATTTATTTATTTATTTATTATACAAGAACTGGGGTACAGGCCCGATTCGCAGAAGGGTGAGAGGATTCACCAGAGACAGAGCAGGGAACAGAACGGGCAGAAGGACGAAATACACTGCTGAGGGGAGCAGCGGGCGAGACAGGAGGGGTCTGCTGCGCCATGTGGGACCCTCGCAGGCCTTTGGGCCGGGATTGGACAGCTTCACAGCGCTGCACTCAACCGCTTGCGCCACCAGGGGAGACCCAAGGGTTCACTATGTAAATTATCATGTCATCTGCAATAATGATAGCTTTGCTTCTTTCCCAATTTGGATTCCTTTCATATCTTTCTCTTGTCTAACTGCTCTAACTAGAACTTCCAATATTATGTTGACTAGAAATGGTGAGAATGAACATCCTTATCTTGTACTAGATCACAGCAGTAAAGCTTTCAGTTTTTCACCATTGCAAATGTGATTGGTTTGTTCAGGGTTTCTATTTCTTCCCTATTCAGTTTTGGAAGACTGTGTAATTTTAATATTTGTCCATCACTTCAAGGTTATTGAATTTGTTGTGATTTCTCTGTTTTTGTTTTTTATTCAATTTATCTGAGGTTTCTCCCCTATTTTTTTGGTCAGCCTTGCTGGAGGTTTGTCAATTTCATTTTTTGCAAAGAACTAGTATTTAGTATCATTGATCATTTGGACTGTATTTTTTATTTCTATTGCACTTACTTCTGCATTGATTTTTAATATTCATGTTTTACTGGCTTCTGGATTAGTTTGTTCTTTTTATAATTCTTTAAGTTGAGAGACAGTTATTTGAGATCTTCCTTGTTTCTTGAAGTGGGCTTGTACTGATATATATATATATATATATGTATATATATATATATGTATATATATATCTTTCACCATGTCCCATTAAGTTTTATATGGTTGTGTGCTCATTTTCAATTGTCTCAAGGTACTTTTTAATTTCTTCTTTGATTTTCTCATTAATTCAGTGGTCTTTCAATAGTATGTTATTCAGCTTCCAGGTATTAAAAGATTTCCCTGCTTTGATAATAGATTTCTAGTTTAATACCTTTATCTACTGAGAAGCTGCTGGGTATGATTTCAGTATTTGTGAAATTATTGATATTTGTTTTGTGTCCAAAAATGTGGAATATTTTGGAGAATGTCCCATGTGCATTTTAGAAAAATGTGCATTCTGCTTTTGGGGATGGAGTGCTCTGTATATGTTTGTGAGGTCCAAGAAGTCTAATTCTGTAATTAAGTCTATTGTATCTCTGTTTATTTTCTGTCCAGAAGATCTGTCCATTGGTGAGTGGGTTGTTGAAGTCTCCTACAAGTGTGTTTTTTCCCATGTTTGTTTTCAGAGTTGATAATAATCGCCTGATGTATTTTGGTGCTCCTTCATTTGGTACATAACATTGATGGGTGTTATGTCATCTAGATGTAGTGTTGCCTTTATCATTATATAGTGTCCCTTCCTGTCTCTTGTTACATTTTTTAATTGGAAATTTTTTTAAAGATTTATTTATTTGTTTGTTTGTTTATTTATTTATTTATTTATATATACAAGCACTGGGTACAGTCAGAAGCGCGGGAGGGTGAGTGAATTCAACAGAGCCAGAGCGGGGAGCAGAGCAGGCAGAAGGACCAAAGTACACTGCTGAGGGGAGCAGTGGGCGGCAGGAGAGGTCTGCACGCCATGTGAGACCCTTGCCAGCGGCCGGGGATCGAACCGGCGCTGCAGAGGCTGCGGGCAACTTCACAACCCAGCGCTCAACCGCTGCGCCACTGGGGAGGGCCCGGGAATGTATTTTTGTTTGATATAAGTTGTGACTGTTCCTGCCTTCTTCAGAGTCCCAGTTGCTTGCAGGATTATTTTACAACACTTAATATGGAGTTTATGTTTGTCTTTGGAGAATATGTGTGTATCCTGAAGACAGCATAGGGTTGGATTCTGTTTTCTGATCCAACTAGATACTCTGTGTCATTTAATTGGTGCATTCAGTTCCTTTATTTTCAAAATGATTATTGATAGATGATAGTCCGTTGTTGCCATCTTATTCTTAATTTTTCTGGGTCAATCTATTTCCTTATTTACTCCTTTGTGCATGTTCCACTTTTTGGTTCCAATGTATAAGCTCCTTTATTTTATTTATTTAATTTTTTTTACATCATTTTTCATTTTTGTACAATGAATGAATTTTCATCTTGGTTATTGTCCCCGTAAAATTCCCATCACCCTTGTTTTGATTCTACTCCCTTCCTCCCCTCCCCCGCCCCCCCCATAGTGTGTCTCTGATTTATAGTTGCTGTTGATTTTGATTTTTACTTTATCATAATTAGTCTTTTTCCTGATCCCTTATTTGGGTTTTCTAAACTCCTGCTTTGAGTGAGACCTTTAAATGTTTCTTGAAGGGGTGGTGGTTTTGTATTTGCAAATTCCTTTGCTCCTCTATGTCTGAAAAGGCCTTTATTATTCCCTCATATCTGAAGAAGAGTCTTGCAGGTTAGAGTATTCTTGGCTGATTGTTTTTCTGTGTACGTATTTGGAACATGTTCTTTTCTCTCCTCACTCATAGTGTTTCTTCAGAGAATTCTGATGTTAGCCTGATGAGGTACCTTTAAGTTATCTGCTTTCTCCCGCTTGCCAGCTTCAGTATTCTTTCCTTGTCCTGAATTTTGGGAAGTTCATTACTGTATGCCTTGGTGTTTTGATTTATCTTTAGTTATGCAAGGGTCTTTTAGCTTCCTGGATTTGTACATTTATTCTCTAGGTTTGGGAAGGATTATTTCATTATTTTATTTAAATACATTTTCTGTTCCTTTCTCTCTTCCTCCTCTGCTATTCCTAGTATTCTGATGTAGTCTTTTCACATGGAGTCATGTAGCTCTCAGTGTTTCTTCATTTTCTCTTTTGAAATCCCAAAACTCCATTTTTAATCTTATTTAGAGCTTCAATTTCTGTCTTCAGTTCATTGGTTTAATTTCTAAGGACATTCATTTGTTTTCTGAGTTTTCTTCCATTTCTTTGAATTTGTTTATCATTAAAATTCTAAATTCTGTATGGTATAGGGAGAACATATTAAGGTTCTCAATTAAGGTTCTGGAGATTTGTTCTCTCCATGTATGGTACTATTTATTTACTTGGAGACTCATGTTGCCATTTGTTGTGTATTTCCTATTGTCCATTATTAGATGTGGAACCCAGTTGTTTTACGAGGAGTTTCCTCTGGGTTTGTCTCTTTTCCCTCACTGATCAGGATCCTCACCTATCTGGGCAAGCCATTGGCAGGTCTCATGGTATGTCGTGGGGTCTCTGTCCACTCTGCTTCACATGGGTCTGGGGTCTCACCAGTTTGTGAGGATGCTGGTGGGGATCTTGTGAGAAGTAACAAGGGCTTAGTAGGTCCAAGTTAAGTGCTGTGGAGTCCCATACATGGTCTGGAGTGCTGCTGGTCTGAGTAAGCACTGGCTAGCTCCTGCAGGTAGTCATGAGTTCTCTGCTGGTCTGGGTGATGACTGGTGGGGTCTCTCAAGTCTTATGGCTGCTCTGGCACCATCCCACATGAGTCCAGGGTCTGAACTAGTCAGGTGGGGTCTTGGGAATGGAATTTAAACAAAACATAACAGGAAGCCCTCAAAAAAAATAATGCCCCTGAAAATAAAAAAAGAAACAAAAACATAACAAGTGTCAATGTGCACTAATTTCCTAATAAATACCTTAAACATACATGAACTGACCTCATCAGTTAAAAAATACAGAGTGGTGGAATGGATTCAAAACAATCCAACTAAGCAAAATCCAGAATAGA